>NW_027472153.1:0-87364 GCF_965638725.1 Aptenodytes patagonicus | reverse complement strand
TGTAGCGAGGGGAGTGTCGGTCTCTTCTCCCAAGTAACAAGCGATAGGACGAGAGGAAATGGCCTCAAGTTGCACCAGGGGAGGTTTAGATTGGACATGAGGAAAAATTTCTTTACTGAAAGAGTGGTTAAACATTGGAACAGGCTGCCCAGGGAAGTGGTTGAGTCACCATCCCTGGAAGTATTTAAAAGACGTGTAGATGTGGCACGTAGGGACATGGTTTAGGGGGCATGGTGGTGTTGGGTTGACAGTTGGACTCGATGATCTTAGAGGTCTTTTCCAACCTTAGTGATTCTATGATTCTTTGATTCTAAGGTCAGGTTGGACGGGGCTCTGAGCAACCTGATCTAGTTGAAGATGTCCCTGCTCACTTCAGGGGGGTTGGACCAGATGACCTTCAAAGGTCCCTTCCAACCCAAACTATTCTATGATTCTACGAGTCTATCGTTTGAAAAATTCATTTGCTGCTTCTCTCCTTCTAAAATGTTAAGCTGTGAAGAATTCATAGCACAGACCTGTGGAATTAATTTCTCCGAGGTCTCCCACAAATACCTAGGTGCCAGTTTGATTCAGGTACTAAAGTGACAATTGACATGGGAGGGATTTAACTTTTCATACATGAAAACACCTTTAGGAAATGCAGCAAAATAGACAGCTTACTCATAAGCTCTGCAGCATTGTTCATACGTACTTGCTCTGCTTTTTTTTTTTTTGTCTACTACTCTTGCTTGTTTGATACGTGTTTTCCTTTGCACGGTTCTGAATAAACTGTCCCTTTCAACTTAAATTGTTTGACCGTATGTTTTCAAGTGAAACATTTATTTTACCCATTTTCAGATGGTTTTTAATCTAGCTTATTATCTAGACTTAAATATTCAAGACAAATAAAAATGGCACTCAGAATATATTGAGGTCGAATTGGAAATAAGTAGCCCATAAGCCTTTTCTGTGTTAACTGTAGAAGTTGACATGCTACATTGCTAGAGAGCTGTATTCACAAACTACCAAAGTGGAATTGTATTTCCCTAACTAATGCATCATGAAAATTATAGCTACCATTGTGAAAATTGTTAATGTTAGGATGTGTATGTATTGGGAAGAAAAAAATGTTGATGTTCGTATGACTTCTTAACAGCCCACCTATAAATACTAGCGTGGTAAAAGCGGACACAGCAGTTCAAGGAAAGCGGTGTCCTTCCCTGGCTGCTAACAATTTTGAAGTGTCCTTTTCGATCATTGCCAGCCATTTAAACAGTGAAATACATATTAGCATTCTCACTAGATGGTTGTAATATTGTGGATACTGTGATATATTCAGGTATGAAAAAGATACTCTAGAGTTGGCGTTTTATTAGTTGCATGGTTAAATAATTTTTATGGCTCAGCAAAACCTGTTTGAAGTCTAAAAAAATTCTAATGTTTTCTTTAGGTGTGACGTAAGAAGAATGTAGATCAGTATATCTCTACTTGTGAGTCCTGTTTGAAACTCACATCAACAAAAGAATTCCTTTTTTTTGTGGGTGTTTCCGTCAAACTCTCCATACAGAACTGATGGAACTGGGCTGTGAAGACGCAAGTTTGGTCTTGACCAGTTCTTTCCGGCTGGGACACATCTTCTCAAGCTAGCACACTCATTCGTTAGGTCTTTGGAGGACTTCTAAGATCCAGAGGTACTTTTTACAAATATTACCATCCTTAGAATGATCTGTGGCTCTTTCTCTGTTTGTGGTAAACAGCTTCTGGTATGCGGCAGTATGTCCAGTGTGCCTAAAGTAGTATGTCTTGGTCATTGAAATGGGCAGAGTTAGTCTCCTTCCCAACCTGAGAAGCACGTCTCTTTGCCTTCCAGTAACATGCTTGAGCTGCAACGCCGTTTCCAACACCTACGAGGCATTCCTTGATATTCCTTTGGATATCAAGGTACGATGGTTTGAAATTGTGGTGCAAAATGTTTCAAGGCCCCTGCAGGGGGCCCAGTTTATCTCCAGTAAACTCCATTGACTTCAGACTGTGGGCTGTTGCCACGCAAGAGCTTGGTGGTGGATGGGAAGGGAACTGGCCTTGTGTGCTCCTTCTGTGGAAGCCCTGTAAACGGTCTCCCTGTGCTGTGTGCTGGGCATCAGCTGGGCAAAAAGGATGGTATCTACAGCCATGATGACACTGTCATACCACCCTGCTTTGGACTACCTCAATACGCGTCTGATTGCTGTGCGGATGGCTTTGATTGCTTTTCCTATTTTTGACCATGCGTACCACAAGCAACTCTGGTCCTACCGCCCAGGGGTTGCCGTTTATTGGGATAGCGCTGGGACCACACACGTAGCTATTCTTGGGATTCTGAGTTTCCAGGAGCTTAGTGCTCCCCTTTCTTTCTCATCCCGGCAGCCTCATCGGTCACTGGAGCTCTGGAAGACTTTGTCAAACCTGAGCAGCTGGATGGCGACAATGGCTATAAATGTAGCAAGTAAGATCATTCCCAATGACATCTTCACAGCAGATACCGGGTTACGGTATTGCATGTCTGGGAGCACTAGTTATGTTTGGACTTAATTGAGAAACCCCGTCATGAGACAGCTTGGGTTTTTTTCTTTTTTGTTCCTTCCCCGTACAACTAATCCACCCGAATCATCCAGAACTTGGAAAATAAAGCATTTGTTTCTAAGACGGGTAATGTTTTTTCCCTTCTCCCTGTATATTTGGAAAGCTTTGATGAGAATGTTACTCCTGGCCTTGTCTGCCCTGGAGATGGTCAACCTTCCTAGCTATGAAGTTGCCCACTGAACTACCCCTATGGCCAGAAGGGAAAAGACATGTCCCATATGTAGTGGTGAGCCGAAGCAAGGAGGAGCTCTGGACACTGATTTGGCAACAGCCGCTTCCTCAAGAAAGCAGTCAACAGTTTCGTTTCCAAGGCTTTTTGGATGCTTGCGTCGTGTCGAGGAGACCGCAGTCCTCGGAACAGTAGCAGCCCCTGTTGGCTCTCTCAACAGTGTCATGCCTAGTTCTTCTGTCGCAAAGACTGCCGACTGCTGCTCTCCAAAGTGAGCCACCCTAGACCGAAGCTACCTTCAGTGAGAGCGTATGGACTTAAGGGGTCTGAAATGCAAACATGCGCATACGATAGTTGGACAAAACAAGCCTTAACTCAACCATACATGGGTGGGGGTTGAGTAGGGAGAAGATAGGTGTCGTGGCTTAATCTCAGTTGGCAACTAAGCACCATGCAGCCGCTCGCTCACTCCCCCCCACCCTGGTGGGATGGGGGAGAGAATTGGAAGAGCACAAGTGAGAAAAAGTCATGGGTTGAGATAAAAACAGTTTAATAATTGAAATAAAATAATAATAATAATAATGATGTGATAATAATAATACTACACAAAGCAAGTGATGCACAGTACAATTGCTCACCACCCGCCGACCAATGCCCAGCCAGTCCCCGAGCAGCGGCCCCCCCAGCCAGCTTTCCCCAGTTTATGTACTGAGCATGACGTCACATGGTATGGAATGTTTCGTTGGCCAGTTTGGCTGTGCCCCCTCCCAGCTTCTTGTGCACCTGCAGCCTTCTCAGTCGGTAGAGCATGGGAAACTAAAAAGTCCTTGGCTAGTGTAAGCATTACCTAGCAACAACTAAAACGTGGGTGCGTTATCAACTTTGTTCTCATCCTAAATCCAAAACACTGTACCAGCTACGAGGAAGGAAATTAACTCTATCCCTGCCGAAACCAGGACAATATGTTGCAACAGTTGGGGCTGTGCTTGTTTTCAAGGTGTGAACAGCTGCATCCAAGAGGCTTACAATACATCATTCCTCCAATGTCCTGACAGTGTGCTTGAAGAGATTTCGTGCTTTCTCTGGCAGAAAGATTAGCAAGGTGTGTATACAAGTGCGCTGCAACCTTGTCTGCTTGGAAGGAGACCTTTCCCGAAGACGAATCCTTTTTTTGGAAGTTGCTAATGTCTGCACACGATGGCTATCGAGTGCAGCTGTCTAAGAACAGTCAATGCAACAGCTATGCCTTGCTCTTTCCCTCGTGGTAAGAGGAAAGTTCCAATGCGAAGATAAGCACCTACGGTGCGCGTGAAGAACTGGTTTGGCCAAGAACAGTTTTCTGCCGCTTAAATGATGAAATGGCAACACCTGGTTCGGATGAACCAAGAAGATCTATTTCTATACCTCTAGCCTGTGCTTGGTGACAAGGTTTTCTCAGGCTGCTTCCTGAAGACTCTCGGGATAATTTTGGAGTCGTCTCGGTCTCTCTTTAGGTTGTGCAGTATCCGGAATATTTGGACCTTGGTGCATATGTGTCTCAGGCGGCTGGAGAACCACTCCTCTATTCCTTGTATGCCGTCCTGGTACATGAAGGTTCCGGCTGTCAGACAGGACACTATCACTGCTTCATAAAGGTAAAAGTCAACTTTGTGATTTGCGTTGGTGTATTGTGTCCTGCAGGGGTGTCCTGCCTGTGTTTTTGTTTTAAAAACCCTGCAGTTCATCTGAAGATAGCGCTGCCTTTCTTTGCAGGCCAGCGATGGACGGCGGTACAAGATGAATGAGGCCTCTGTGGTTCTTTGTGACATCGAGACGGTCCTCTGCCAGCATGCATATTTACTGTTCTATGCCAGGTAAGAACAAGTGTGAAAGGGTGTTCAGAATACACTCCCTCTCCTGTTACTGATCTCGTTGGTGCTGTTCTCCTCCGGTGGGTTTTGCTTTCTCTCCCAGGAGAGAATGGCTGTTGGTCCGGTTGAGTTCTGTCTGTTCTGCAGTTCGCCAGGTCCTTCCTTCTCCTTCCTTGTCTGGCACTAAACTGTTGCGCTTGTATAAATTGCTAGCTGTCTGCTCTCTGAGACTGGCTAGCTGCGAGAGGAGGCGGAATGGAGCTCCGAGAGGGTGTAAAGATGAGTTACTGCTCTAAAAGGGACAGGCATGGCTGGAAGACCATGATCGCATTTCCAGCTTCTAGTGCCAGTTCAGTCTTCTGCGTGTCTTATCAAGTGCTGCCAGAAGGTGGCAGGATGAGACTGGAGCCACGAGGAGGCTGCAAGAACAACCCTTGACTAGGATCACTGTTGTTTCTCCAGGCACCGTGATTTGACCCCTGGAGCAGGCGCTGAATGCCAAGGGACAAAGAGCACTTGCGTGGCAAAGCTGGGCCACGTGCTGAAGAGTCCATTTGCTGGAGGCATCGTGGGACTGAGAAATCAAGGAGGTGGAGAAAATATGCAGAGGGTCCAAGGGAAGAGAAAAACACGGGACTCTGCAGGAACTCCCCCGCAGCACTGTGGCAGGAAGAGAGCGCGCTCTGACACTGAGGAGGGGGAGAAGCTGAACAGAAGCCAACCAGACTGTCTGCCTCCCAGGCGGAGGCACACGCGCCGCACGGAAACGCAGAAGCGCACTCACCATCGGCTGGCGTGTGGCAGTGGGAACCTGCACAGCTCTTCCCACAGGGAGAGAAACAGCCCTGGTGATGGCAGAAGCTCCGGAAGAGAAGATGTGCACGGCTTGAGCGGCCACAGGGCGGACTCGCATCCTGGTTCGGTAGGTGAGCAGCAGCCGGGGAAATACTCGCTTGAACAACGTGCGCTCCCACCAGTGCCAGTTCACCCAGAGGCTGCAGGCTCTTGCCAGGCAAATGAAAAAGAAACATGCAGAAAGAGGAAACAGTCCTGTGCAGAGGGGGGCGACAGTGCACCCAAAAGGTGGCGGCGAAAGACATTCTGGTGATCCACAATTGAAAAAGAAATGCAAGAAAGTGAAGAAGAAAAAGAAATCCAAAGAAAACTCTGGAGAGGAGGACTGAAAATCACCAGGAAATGTTGCCTCACTCTTTGCCAGGTGTTTCAGGTGCGTGGCTTACGGACAGAAGCGTTCGGTACTTGTGACTGAGCTTGCCATCACAACCTGCAACTGACCATCAAAGGCTGCAGACAAACGTTCTCAAAAGCATGCTAACCACCAAACTTGACATTTATGATCGAAACAACAAAATTGCCGTCATAACCAAACCCAGTCCTAAGTGGCGCTTGTGATTTCTGTAGAAAGTTTGACTGTTGAACAAAGAACAGAAGGGTTTGGGGCTTTTTTGAAATTGTTTAACTTGCGACTTCCTTTATGAAAGCACCCTTGTGATCCCGAACGGTGGAAGCTTTCTACACCTGCTGAGCATATTAAATTAGCATGTAGAGATCTCAGGGAAAATAATGCCCGGGAACAGAGCATCTCCAGAGGCTCAGGTCACTTGTGTGTGGTTCATGGTGTCTTCTCCCAGGCGCGACATTTGGTACAAGAGAGACAACAAAAACAAGGCATTACAAACATTGCCACTGACGGTCCCCATCAACAGGGTCATCGTGTTAAGAAAATGGCTTTCCACTCTTCCTTCTTCCTTGTTTCGGTGAAGAACCTGGTTTCCTGGCAAACTTGGGCAGTGGAGTTTGAGTAAAGAAGACAACACTTCACCTTGAAGATGCTTTTGCTGTGTCCCGCAAGAGCTGCAGTTCATGCACCTTCTGGCCCATTTCTGAGCCTGTCGCAAGGCATCCTAGATAGGAAATCGGTTTCTGAGGTAAAACTGAGGCAGAAACACGTAGGCATTTCTTCCTCACAGAAAGTATAAACACCCAGCTCCCAAGCCTACCGTGAGACTTGCTGCAAAATGAGCGAAGGTGCTTCTCCATCGGCATCTCTTTCATCTCCAAATGCCGGTGCTTGGGACTCCCGTGCCCTCTAGAAATCGTATCCAGTGAGAGAGAGGCATTGAGAACGGGGACGTGAGCAGGAACGGGGTCCAGGTGAGTAGCCAAGCGCAGGGATCTTTCTTGGCAGCAGTCATGCTCTGGTGACCTGTGTAAAAGCCAGTTCCTCGCCGGCCTAGGAGAGAGGCAAGGACACTTCAGCACAGAATTACCAAGGGAATTTATTCTTTTTATTTAGCTATGCGTACAGCACCTGCATAACACAGTTCTCTATGCCTGCCCTATCATCTTCTCAAGCACATATGACATCAAAAAACACCTTCACAAATCACATAGCAACTCCTGCCCTATCAGCTACTCAGCCACCAGTAACGTCACAAGCACCTGAGAAAGCAATGGGCTAGTTCCTGCCACGAAAGACAATCACAGACACCTAGGCAGGCCATGCGTCTTTTCCTACCTATCTGCTGCTCAGTCACAAGTGATATCACTAGCATCTTGTCCTGGTTTCGGCAGGGATAGAGTTAATTTCCTTCCTCGTAGCTGGTACAGTGTTTTGGATTTAGGATGAGAACAAAGTTGATAACGCACCCCTGTTTTAGTTGTTGCTAGGTAAAGCTTGCACTAGCCAAGGACTTTTCAGCTTTCCATGCTCTACCGACTGAGAAGGCTGCAGGTGCACAAGAAGCTGGGAGGGGGCACAGCCAAACTGGCCAACGAAACATTCCATACCATGTGACGTCATGCTCAGTACATAAACTGGGGAAACCTGGCAGGGGGGGGCCGCTGCTCAGGGACTGGCTGGGCATCGGTCGGCAGGTGGTGAGCAATTGTACTGTGCATCACTTGCTTTCTGTAGTATTATTATCTTATTATTATTATCATTTTATTTCAGTTATTAAACTGTTTTTATCTCAACCCACGAGTTTTTCTCACTTGTGCTCTTCCAATTCTCTCCCCCATCCCACTGGGGTGGGGGTGGGGCGGGGAAGTGAGCAAGCGGCTGTGTGGTGCTCAGTTCCCAACTGAGGTTAAACCACGACACATCTGCACAAGTGATTTAAAAACTCCTGCCCTATCAGTTACTCAGCAGCAGGTGACACCACAAGCACCTGCAGCAGAAGCCAGGTCCCCGCTCCTTCCCCATCAGCTGCTCAGCCACCAGTGCCTTCACAAGACCCTGCACAGTATGAGCATCCTCAGTTTCAACAGGCCATCTTTTCCACCTCCATCTCTGTCTTGCCTCCTGTCTCTCCGGGCTCTTCTCTCGGCCAGGCACTTTTCTCAGTCACTCCGTAACCTCCCGATGCCTTTTACGATCATCGTGTTTCTGTGGCAGATGGTACCTTGAAAGCACTGTCCCAGCCATGTGACCTGCACCTATTTCTCTTCTCCCTCTGGTTTGTGCTCTGGGCGTTTGATGCTTTTTTTGACCTCATAGGCCCTTTTGCCCTGGCTCCCTCCTGCTGTTAAACCCTGTTCCTGCAAGAGAAGTGGCAATCAGTCGGTGTCCCCTCTGTGGCATCTTATCTGCATCTCTCTGACCTGGACAGCTGGCGGGAACTGTCACCATCAGCCCCAGCTGTACCTGAAGTTTTCTCCTCGCACAGGCTCAGCTCTGGCTGTGCTTCGTGTGGAACGTGGTTCCTGAAGGAAAACAGCAAAACTCAACGTAACTCCTGGGCAATGTCCTGCTGGGAGAGCTGAGTTGAAGGCAGGTTGGCAGCAAGCCCCAAGGCTGGTCCAGGGGTGCTCCCTGTCCCCCGGCTCAGCCACAGGTCCCACATCTGGCTCTCTTGCTACCAAAAGGGATTTGCCTGCATTTTTCTTCCCTTCTAGTTCATGCACAGGTATCGGGAAAAAAGGCAGCAAAAGTACGCACTAGCTAAAACCCGTTCCTATTGCCAGTACTAAAGGTGCTCTCGGCTGGGAGCATGAGAAGGACGCCATGTTACAACTCTTGATTCCTGATATGCAATCCTAAGACTAGTCACATACTCATTTTTACAATTTACAGAACCTATTGGCTTTAGCCACAACAGTGCCTGTTACCGTGCGCTTTTGAGTATTTGTACATGCGAACCCCCTCTGGGCAAGTCCGCTTAATGCATATTTATTAGCTGAGTTTGCAAGACTTTGTTGCAACTTGGCTGCTTTCAGCCAGTTTGGTCTGGTTCCTGCTAGCAGCAAACCCGCTTACACAGCTGAGATCACTGTCGGTCAAGTTCAATTGTGCATGTCTTGGGAGCCATCTTTACATTGTAGCTTTTTCTTAGGTAACATTCCCTCCTTTTGTTTTGTGCATACCTGCACACCTTCAATTGGAGCAGAATAGTATTCGTAACCACTAATTTGAGCAAGACAGGCTGGGCATGCTTGAGTAAACCAGCACACCGTAATCCCTAAAATAAGCAAAACTCCTAATATCGTTAATACTAAACTGATAAATTGTTTCAATATTGGGGTAGTAGAAGGAAATACATTTGACATCCAGTTCCACCGTTCTATTTCTTCTGGGTCCTGTCTTACATTTTGTGCCAAAGTTTGAAAGTTTTACGGTTGGGCTTCTACAGGTTTACTGTTATCTGTGAGATCGAAACAACAAAGTCCTTCACAATCTTCACACCCGTGGTTGGCCCTCAGTAACAAGTAGTCTATGGCTGCTCTGTTTTGTAAGATTGCTTCCCTGTTCGACTGCTGCTCCTCCTCTACTAATGCAATCAAAGCGGAGGGGGCATTCCAAGTTTTTGCTGGCGTACAGACCACCTTTGTCAGCTGGAGGTTGGCTCCTAGTGCTAGTGCAGGGACTCCCACCAATGAGATGCTTAAGGCTACTGCTTCCGCTTTCCTTAACAGGTTTGTATTTGAGTCACAATCCAACGGTAGAGCCTGAGGTAGGCTCCTTCTGCTTCTTTTTGCCTAATATTTGGACGAGGTATTTCTTGTTAGTAGGGACACTTTGAGTCTTCCAAGCGTGCACGGTCCGCCGGTTGCATTTTTGGGTACGTAAATACAGGCCTGGTGTCCACGTCACAGAAATCATCCTTTTGGGAGACAGATCTACCAGCAGAATAATAGGAAGCCTTTGTTGTTGTGTTACAGATTAAATCATTGTGGTTCAAGTTTACTGATGGTGCAGTAGCGTTAACCAGATCCATGCAAAATTCTGCTGGAGTAACACTGAGAAGTTGGCATCACATAGCACGTTGAGCTGTCCATGCGGCCAGCGTTGAGACTTTTCCTATGCTGGGAAGCTGACTATAGGTTAGGTTCACCTCAAAGCTGGACAAGTTTGAGTCGTTATGTATTAGCGACCGGGGCTGCGCTCACGCCTACAAAACGTAGTTGCAACTTTTGTGATACCCGACCCATTCTATAGACAAAAGTCGTCTGATTTATTTAAGGCAGTCTTTGCTAGTAACAGCCACCAGTTTGAACTCGGAGTTACGTGTTGTAGTGGAATTCCTCCGATTGTGTTCAACAGCAGCAAAAGGAGGATCATGGCTGGGAGTTCGGTGCGGCTTTCACCTGAGAGTGGTGGATCCCTGTGTCTTTACCTGCAACTTTAAGAGCAGAATAAGTACATAGCAATACTTGCACAGGGCCCTCCCACTTGGGTTGTGATGCATCTTTAGTTTTATAGACCTTTATCATGCCAGAATCTCCGGCTCGATACAGATGCAAACAGTTTCCTAAAGGTAAAGTTTGCGTAATTACAGCTTCCTAGCATTTCGCCCTAAAACTGTCTTGTAGATATAAGACATATTGGGTAACCGCTTCATCCCCTGCCAGAAGGCCTGTGCGTGCTGGAGCAAAGGTTCCTGGAATTCTATCCGGTCTTCCAAAGAGAGCCTCAAAAGGAGTGAATTTATGACCGGGGTTTGGGCATCGCCCTCATTCCCATAGTGCTAATGGTAAAGCTTCTGTCAATTTTAATTGAGTGTCTCTACAAAGTTTTGCCAGCTTACTCTTTAGAGTTCATTCCCTCTGCCTGTCCCGAGGATTGGGGGTGGTAAGGTGTATGCAGTCTTTGTCAAATTCCTAAAGCTTTATACACGTTTTTGAATGTTTCAGCTGCAAAATGTGATCCTTTATTGGAGTCTGTTTCTTCAGGCATGCCAAAACGTGGTATGATATCTTTCAGGAAAGCTTTCACCACCATTTGAACAGTTGCTTTTCAGGCAGGGAATGCCTCTACCCAATGGGATAATTGATCTATTATAACCAGGAGGTGGTTTTGCCCATCTTTTGGAGGCATATCTGCAAAGTCAATTGGTAGCGTCTGGAACGGCATCCAGGCCCAAGGGTACCCTCCTTTTGCTTTTGCCTCTCTTTTGGAGTTTGTGTTACATTCTGCACATCTCAAACATCCTTTTGTGACGTGTAATACCACTTGGGTCAATCCAGGTGCCACCCATGAGTGAGAGACCTGATTTTCTAGATAAGATGCTCCTCCGTGTGTCCAATGCTGGAGTTCTCTGACCAAAGGTATCAACATAATCCCAGAGAGAAAAGGTTTTCCTTCTAATGTCCAGATTCCATTTACTCGTTTTGCTCCTAAATGTTTCCACTTTTCAATTTCTTCTGCGGGTAAGGTTTCATGTTCTCTTTTTAAGTCTTCTTCAGTTATGGTCAATAGCATTTCTCCTTGTATTCTTGGTTGGACCTGTAAGGGTTGCAAGGTGTGCCTTAGCTGCACCATCGGCAAGATTGTTTCCTTCAGTCAGATCAGAAGTAGCTCGCTCGTGGGCTTTATGGTACAATACTGCTACTTGGTTTGGTTTTTCTAGAGCACGTAGAAGGTCCACACTTTGTTCTCGATGTGCTATTTTGTGTTGCGCTGATGTTAGAAACTCTCTTTCCAGATCAGTCCTGCTGCAAACACTACTCCCAGAGCATATTTGGAGTCCACGCAGATGTTAGCGGTTTGATTTTCTGCTAAAACACACGCTTGAGCTAATGCTATTAATTATGCAGCTTGTGTCCCAGAAGAGCTCTTGCTTCCAGGACCACAAATTGCGTGGTGACAGTGTATCCTGTAACTTCTTGTCCCTTTTGTAGTAGGATGATCCATCGCAGAATAACACCAAATCTGGGTTGTCGAGGGGCTGTTCCTTTACATTTGGCAACACTGTTGGTTTCAATTCCAGAGTCTCTAGGCAGTCGTGAAGAGATCCCTGTTCCGGCTGTAATGTTTCTGGCAGTAGGGTTGCTGGGTTCAATATGTCACATGGTTCTAAGCTAATATTTGTTTCCGTTAGTAGTATCAATTCGTAACAGTTCCAACATTGATGGGTAAATAAGGAATGACCCTTCTCAGTTAACACAGCTTTCACTGCATGGAGCACCATTAGCGTTAGGAGGTGCCCCAGCACCGTATTTCTTGCTTTCTCAATCATCACAGCTGCTGCTGCAACAGCCCTAGCGCATGAAATCATGCCTTGAATTACGAGGTCTAGTTCTGCTGAGTAATACGCTACGGCTTGCAGACGTTTCTGGGCCAACTGGCTATTCCTTTCTGTTCATGTAATTATAATAAAAAAGGCTTGTCCTAGTCTGGCAGGGCTAATGAGGGAGCTTCCACGACTACTTGTTTTAGATCTTTAAATGCCTTTTGGGTTTCCGGAGTCAGGAAGCCCTCTGGATTTCAGTGCTGTCCTCTATATCCAAGGGATAGTTGTTTTTGCTATTTATGTTTGTTTGTTTGGAAGCCTAGGTTTTAACAGGGTAGCCTTGCTTGTAAGCCTGTGGTGGAATATGGATTAGACATACTCGTTCCATAAGTCGGACGTAGCCACAGTCCAAACCACAGCAGCAGAGGCAAACAAGCCCGACTGTTGGATATGCACTAAAAGCCCATCCTCTACCAGAAATCAACTCTCCTGGTTAGCTGTCCCATTGAGTTCTCAGTGGTACAAGGACGGGCATCGACGTTGCGAATTTTCACTGAAGAAAGGAAGGATACCACCCTCCTGCCAAGAAGGGTTTGTCACTACGCTGAAAGGAGACCCCTGGGTATGCTTGGAGAGCAAAGCTTACTCACTCTGTAGGGGCTGGGAACTGGAAAGGCCAAAAGAGCCTTAAAATTAAAGAGAATGCATGGACACGGACAATGCAGATCTTAGGACCATACAGATGAAAAGGGGAGTCTTATGCCTGGAATGTTCCATAGATCTCTTCCTAGGCCTAAAGGCAATCGGTATTCCTCCACAGATTCTTCCAAAACCTTACTATACACCACGTCCATGGAGAGTGGAAGGGAGAGTCTCCAGAAGCCCTTACATAAAACCTACTGTAATAAGCCATCACGCTGTAGAGTTTTTCCTGGATGGAGTTTATCAGGCCCTGCAGACTCTGAGACAATGTGGATATTTGCAAATGGATTAACTTGGTATTCTGCAGGAAGCCATAATCAAACTAAAGATAATGATACCATTTTCATTGCCACTCCAGGACTATAGGATCCTGATTGCTCTGAGTCATCTGCTCCGGGTCCGAACCTTACTGGTTTACCCAAACAACCAAATCCAGTACATGCTAACTCTTTTACAGGAAATAATTCACATGACTCAGATTTCTTTGAAGATTATACTACCCTATTTGCACAACTACCAGGGCAAGAGTGGAGAGGCAGAGAAAGGGCATTCGAGGATTTAGAATCACAGAATCATAGAATAGTTTGGGTTGGAAGGGACCTTTGAAGGTCAGCTAGTCCAACCCCCCTGAAGTAAGCAGGGACATCTTCAACTAGATCAGGTTTCTCAGAGCCCCGTCCAACCTGACCTTGAATGTTTCCAGGCATGGGGCATCTACCACCTCTCTGGGCAACCTGTGCCAGTCTTTCACTGCCCTCACTGTAAAAAGATTTCTCCCTTATATCTAGTCTGAATCTACCCTCCTTTAGTCGAAAACCATTACCCCTTGTCCTATTGCAACAGGCCCTGATAAAAAGTTTGTCCCCATCTTTCTTATAAGCCCCCTTTAAGTATTGAAAGGCCGCAATAAGGTCTCCCTGGAGCCTTCTCTTCTCCAGGCTGAACAACCCCAACTCTCTCAGCCTTTCCTCACAGGAGAGGAGTTCCATCCCTCTGATCATTTGTGTGGCTCTCCTCTGCGCCCGTTCCAACAGGTCCGTGTCTTTCCTGCGCTGAGGGCTCCAGAGCTGGATGCAGTACTCCAGGTAGGGTCTCACCAGAGCAGAGTAGAGGGGCAGAATCACCTCCCTCGACCTGCTGGCCTCACTTCTTTTGATGCAGCCCAGGAGACGGTTGGCTTTCTGGGCTGCAAGCACCCATTGCCGGCTCACGTCCAGCTTTTCATCCACCAGTACCCCCCAAGTCCTTCTCTACAGGGCTGCTCTCAATCCCTTCATCCCCCAGCCTGTATTGATATCGGGGGTTGCCCCGACCCACGTGCAGGACCTTGCACTTGGCTGCCTTCAACCTCATGAGGTTCACACGGGCCCACTTCAAGAGCTTGTCCAGGTCCCTCTGGATGGCATCCCGTCCCTCGGGAGTCTCAACCACACCACTCAACTGGGTGTTATCTGCAAACTTGCTGAGGGTGCACTCGATCCCACTGTCTATGTCGTTGATGAAGATATTAAACAGTACTGGTCCCAATACGGACCCCTGAGGGACACCACTCGTCACCAATCTCCATCTGGACATCGAGCCGTTGACCACTACTCTCTGGATGCGACCATCCAACCAATTCCTCATCCACCAAACAGTCTCCAGTTTAGAGAGAAGGATGTTGTGGGGGACCAGGTCAAAAGCCTTACAGAAGTCCAGACAGACGTCATCCGTAGCTCTTCCCTTGTCCACTGATGTAGTCGCTCCCTCACAGAAGGCTACCAGGTTGGTGAGGCAGGACTTGCCCTTGGTGAAGCCATGCTGGCCGTCTCAAATCACCTCCCTGTCCTCCAAGTGCCTTAGCATAGCTTCTAGGAGGATCTGTTCCATGATCTTCCCAGGCACAGAGGTGAGGCTGACAGGTCGCTAGTTCCCAGGGTCCTCCTTTCTACCCTTTTGAAAAACGCGTGCAATGCTTCCCTTTTTCCAGTCACCAGGGACTTCACCTGACTGCCATGACTTTTCAAATATCACGGAGAGTGGCCTGGCAACTTCATCAGCCAATTCCCTCAGGACTCTCAGATGCATCTTGTCAGGTCCCATAGACTTATGCATATTCAGGTTCCTCAGGTGGCCACGAACCTGATCTTCTCTTAACAGTGGGAGAGACTTTGCTCCCCCCATCCCCGTCTTGCAGTCCATCAACTCGAGAGGTGCGGGAAGAGAGGTTGCCAGTGAAGACCGAGGCAAAATGGTGCTGAGTACCTCAGCCTTCTCCTCATTTGTTGTTACCGGGGGGGGGTATGCTTTCTTTGACCTTCCTTTTCTGGCTGACATACCTGCAGAAGCCCTTCTTAATATTCTTTGCGTCCCTTGCCAAGTTCAGCTCCAGCTGTGCCTTGGCCTCCCCGACCCCATCCCTACACAACCAGGCAACATCCCTATACTCTTCCCAGGATACCTGTCCCTGCTTCCACTGCCTGTGCATTTCCTTCTCGACCTTTCATTTGACCAGCAACTCTCGATTCATCCATGCTGGTCTCTTGCCTTCCTTTCCTGATATTTACCCTCAATCTGAGCTGAAAAGTGTATTCTAAGTGCACTAATAACATCCACACAGTTTAGAGCCAGTATCGCTTCTGCCTCTGTAGCTCCTAGCTACTGATAGCTACGGGAAAAAGTGTTACAGCCCTCTGATAGAACGCGGCACTAAGTTCCACCTGGCTCTAAGAGCTTTCATCCCACGGTTAGGGGTTGCAAAACTAGAACGAGCTATTGCAAATGTGTCAGGAGAATTAGAAAAAGCCATTAATGAAAGCGCAGATAGTATTACAGCCCTACAGGAAGAAATCAAATTATTATCAGAAATGGTAATATGGAATCAATTAGCCCTACACCACCTTTTAGAAGCACAGGACAGAGTATGTGCATTACTGAATAACAGCTGTTACGGGGTTTCTATGTAAATCAAGACCACAAAAATGAAGCCAACAGAAACAAGAAGACGACTCATTTGGAAATATTACATGAAGTAAGGCAGGGATCTCCCCTAAATCTGTTTGGGTGCTTAACCTCTTGGCTCCCAGACCTAGGTAGAGGACTGTGAACTAAAAGGATTTGGGTGGTTGTATTCACTACCTTGTTTCTCTTTGTAACTATATATATGTGTCTTTACAGTGTTGTATTACCTTAGGTGCTCGACTTAGGACTAAACTAATGAATAGTACAGAGTGACCCTGATGGTCAAAAGAAAAGGAGGGACTGTTAGGGAAATCTCATTCCCTAACTATTGTACCAATTAGTCCTTAGAGTATGAAATGGTATGAACTTGCTTAAGAGAGAGATATATAGTTTACACTGTATACTGCATAGCCATGGTTCAGTCAGCATGACTAAAGGGCCCCAACTCATTGCAGGCAGGAGAAGGACAGCCCCCACCCTGGAGAAGAAAGGATACCCCTGGACTACCCAGACCACGCCAGCATCCCAGCCCCTCCAACTCCTCTGTGAAACCCTCCCATGATCTGGCACCAGAGATAAGGAACCAGCAGCAAGCCTGACTCCAGGGACGTCTGGATCCAGAAAGAAGCAGATGGATGATGATGCCATAGAATTAGAGTTGCTTTGCAGAACAGCAGTATATGTGTGGGTTAAGTAGCAATTGGTCAAATCATGTTGTACCTGAACGCTTGAAAGGCATAAGAACCATGTGTAAAACCACATTCGGGGTGCCCCAGCTTGACTGGGACACCTCATGCCCATGAATAGAGAACAACTCTTGCAATTCTATACTTTGCATCCTAGCCCCTCTCCTCAGACAGCATGGGCCAGTTGCAGAATTTTCATGACAACACCCCTCTCCCCACTCTGAAAATCATTCTCAAAGGCCGAGAATTGCCCCTAGGGGTGGCCCAGAAGCCTACCATTCAGCGGTGGACACTTTTACCTCCATCATCGCGCTGTCCTCCCAGGAAATGATCGTTCAGGAAGGACTTCCACTGAAACCATAACTCCAACAGGACTGCCGCAAGAATATGAGAGCGATGCGCCATCCTCTCCTATGCAAGATGCTCCCCCTTTCGACCCCAGTAGTACTTCCCGAGTATGGTTTACAGATGGAAGTGCCCACTTGAAAAATGGTGTTTGGTTTGGAAAATCCACAGCCATTTCTGCAGACGGAAAAGCAGAGTTAACTGAGGAAATAAAAGGTTCCGACCAGTGACCTGAGTCCCTGGCCATCACCTGAACCTTTGAAGCTGGAACCAGAACAGTTTATACCAACTCCGGTGCCGTATGGGCTGGAGTCACCCAGTGCCTTGGGAATTGGCAAGAGCTGCTGCACTCCCTTCAGAGAAGCTGCAGGCAGGCATTCATCTCCGCTTGTGTTTTGCCTGGGAGAACCAGGATAACAGCAGTGGCCTCCAGCCTAGTCCAGTATTTGGGCCCTGCATTGCTGCCATCCCAGCACTTAAGAAAAGCAATTAACAATTGCACCTGTGACCGGTACCACCTGCTCCTGACCCCTGGTAATATGGTTAGCATAACGAATGCCATTTATAAGGCAAACGGACAGGATCTGTGACCGAGCTGGTCACGTATCAGTCCCCTTTCCCCTCCTCATCAGGCCCTGAAGGTCCTGGGCACCAGGCAGACTTCTTCTACCCCTCCCTATCAGCCTCAAGGTTCCTGGGCGCCAGGCTGGCTTCTTCCCTTCTTACGGGCCTTGAAGGTCCCAGGCACTCGGCCAACCAGGTTGTGATGACCCTGTCACAGAACACGGAAGCACAGCAGCACGCAGAGCACTGTCTATAAAATGAAACAGTATGTTTTCCCTCTTCTCCTCTGAGGCCTAATTTGTGGAGGCAACGACAAATGACACCTTCCCCTCCTGCGGGGCAGACGTTTTCTGCCTTGATATAACACATAAAATTGGATGGGAATGGCGTGAACCTCACGGAGTCACCTGGGTTCTACACCCGCCCTATAGCCCCACAAATAACAGCACTTAAATAACGATGCTTTAATAATGGGCAGGTACTCACCAGGTGCCCAGTGGAATGAGCACATTTTCCTGCTCTCTCCAACCCACAAACCCTTTAAAACTCCCACTCTCAGCGTGTCGTTTTTCTCACACTGACACGAGAAAAGGGCATACGGAAACCCATTTCTAAATGGGAAATCAAATCCCTTTATCTACCACTGAGTCCCAGGCACCCAACCAACCAGGCTGTGATGACCCCCTCACAGAGAATTAACAGGAGGACAAACAGGAGGAGGAGAAAAAGAAGACAAACAGGATGAACTGGTGGATGGCAGGAGGAGGAGGAAGGGGATGAAGAGGACGAGGAACATAGAAAGAGAACGAGAGGAAGGAGGAAGAGAAAGAAAAGGAGGAAGAGGAGGAGAAAGAAGAGATGGAGGAGGAAGACAAGGAACAGTCAAAAGAGCAACAGGTGGCACAGCACTAGAAGCAGGAGGGGAAGAAGGAAGAGAAGAAGGATGAGCAGGAAGAGGAACAGAAGACAGAGGAACGAGATACAGAACAGGAGGAGGAGGAGGACGAACATGAGAAAGAAGAGAAAAAAAGAGGAGGAAGAGGAGTAGGATGAGAAGTCTTATGAGGAGCGGCTGAGGGAACTGGGGTTGTTTAGTCTGGAGAAAAGGAGGCTCAGGGGAGACCTTATCGTGCTCTACAACTACCTGAAAGGAGGTTGTAGCGAGGTGGGTGTTGGTCTCTTCTCCCAAGTAACTAGCGATAGGACAAGAGGAAATGGCCTCAAGTTGCGGCAGGGGAGGTTTAGATTGGATGTAAGGAAAAATTTCGTTAGTGAAAGAGTGGTTAAACATTGGAATAGGCTGCCCAGGGAAGTGGTTGAGTCCCCATCCCTGGAGGTATTTAAAAGACGAGTAGATGAGGCACTTAGGGACATGGTTTAGTGGGTGGTGGTGTTGGGTCGACGGTTGGACTCGATGATCTTAGAGGTCTTTTCCAACCTCAATGATTCTATGATTCTATGAGAAGGAGGAGGAGGAGCTAGAGGGGCAGGAGGAGGAGAAGGAGGAAGGAAAAGGAGAATGAAGAGGACTGGGAATATGAGGAGGAGGAAGACGAAGAGAAGGAAGAGGAGGATGCCATACAGGATGAAGAGTAACAGAACAAAGAGGAGGCGGTGGAGGAGGCAGGGGAGAAAGAGGAGAAGAAGGAGGAAAGAAACAAGAAGAGGATGAGCAAGAGGATGAACAGGAGAATAAGGACGATTAACAGGAGAAGGAGGATTAGGATGAAGTTGTAGGGGAGGATGGGAGGAAGGGGGAGGAAGAAGAGGAGGATGAGGACAACTACAGCAACGACAAACAGGAAGACAGACAGAAGGGGGAGAAGAAGGGGAGAAGAATGACAGTGAAGAGGAGTAGGAACAGGAGGTGGAGGAAGGCGATCAGGTGGAGGAAGAGGGGGAGGAGAGGAGGAAGCATTGCGAGCTAAATGTTCCAAGGCACACATACAGCAATGTACAATGAGAAATCACAAATAAACATACTTGGGAACGAGTCCCCACAGTCACCTTTTTCTCCTTTTCCCCTTCCAGGTGACACTGGTCAAGCCCCAGGCACCTGCAGCCGCTCGCTGTACACAACTCCCCTGACGCTGGCTATCTGACACACGTTTAATAAAACAATGCAGCCCCAGAGATTTTGTCTGTTCACCTTGAGCTGGGGGAAGGTGTGTACGTGGGTGAGGACAATCTGCTTTATCCCTTTAATTTTTATGCCTCAGCAAAACCACTGCAAGTTTCGGACGAGAGGACAGCACTGAAAATCAAAGGGTAAGCGACCAAGAAGGCTCCAACCACACATTTTCACCTGGTTGCCTTAAAGAAAAACAGAGTTTGGATCCTGATTGCTCATTTCAGCCTGGATTAGTCCCGTCTCTCATCTGAAAGCTACTGCGTGCCTGGCTGAGGACAGACACAGTCCACTCAGAGAGCAAGGAGAGCTCAACCCTGCACTTTCCTTGGTCATGTTTCCTTGGACAACTTATTTGCTGGGTTGCTTGAAAACCTGTAACTGCAAGAATCAGGAAGAAAACCTCCCTGATGAACTTCCCAGCTGCGGTAAAACCATCCGCTCTCGGTACCCCCATTTCCCAAGAGCTGGCAGCACAGCTTGGGTGGGAGGGAGGCACGAATCAGACCTCGGGGCTGAGAGACGAGCACAAGCATCTGCCAAGGGAGCTGCATCCAGCCAGGAGCACTCCCCACTGGCTTCTCTGACAACAAAGCCCTGGTGCGTGCTCCCACCAGGAGGAAGAAACAACTTCCACTTCCACTTCTGCAAACCCCCATTTATGAAAGACTGTCAACAGAGATGGGGCTGTCTGTGAGCATGAGAACCACATGAAGGCCAGAAGACAGCAAAGGCACCTGGTCTGACTCCACCAGAGTATGCCTGCTCCAAAGCGTGGCAGCCTCCTTTCAGAGAGGAGGCAACTCTACCTCCCCCTGCCCTGCTAGCCTAAAACATCGGTCTCCAGATGTCAGGGCTCGGGCTGGCGACACTTGGGGTAGCAGCAGGAACACTTTGGCGTATATGCAAAGTGTTCCCAGAGCTTTCTGCTGGCATTTGCACAGCTCACAGCCCAGGACAGAAGTGTCTGTGAACACCACGTGCTTTTCAGTTTGCCTTCCCAGACCAAGCCAAGCTGTGATACAAGAGCTTTGGTCCTCCCTGTCTCCCAAGGAAAGCTAGAAATGGCATTATCACCATCGAGCTCCTGTGGGATATAAAGAAAACCTCTCAGGCAGCAGCTGCATCCTGTTGCGTAGGCCTTGAACTAGCCCTGGGAAAAAGCTGACCAGCAGATTGTGCTACATAAGAAAAAGCTGCTCTGTAAAGATGCCTTCAAAGACTTGCGCAAGCGAACTTGACCGACAGTGACCTCGCCTATACAAGTGAGTCTATTGTTCGAAGAAACCAGACGGTTTCTAATGAATTTTCTAACCAGCTAATGAATATGCATTAAGTGTGCTTCCACGGGGGGGGGGCAGCAGGGAGGGTGGGGGTTGTGTGTACAAATACTCAAAAGTGAATGGTAACAGGCGATGTCATGGCCAAAGCCAATAGGTTTTTTAGACTGTAAAAATGAATATGTGAGTTGCCTTAAGATTGCATATAAGGAATCAAGAACTGTAACGCGGGGGTCCTTCTTGGGCTCCCAGCCGAGAGGCACCTTTATGACCAGCAATAAAAAGGGGTTTTAGTTAGTGTGTACATCTGCTGCCTTCTTTCCCGTACCCACGCATGAACTAGAAGTGCAAGCAAATCCATTTCGGTAGAAGTTCAGGTCAACATTTAAACAGCCAAAATTCTGAATAGTTACGCTGACCCTTACTTAGATATTTATTTTATCTTCCTTTGATACGTAACTAATCACATTCCCTCCTACCCACAGTCTTTCCTCCCAGCCACACAGCTCTCCTACATAAGAAACATAAGCTACATAAGCTACAAAAGAAAAAAAAAAACCTGCTTTGGTGAACACCAAAACACCCTTTCTCAAACTCTTCATTGCCCCATCTGAGAGTCAAGGGACAGGATCTCCTAAAGGCTCTTTCACAGGCACTGCCCTGACAACCCCCCACTGCTGCTCTACTAGTGCACAAAGAGGTTAGGAAGAGGTTCATTTTTAAGTCTACATAGACAGTTTCTGAAACTAGACGAGTCGTTTTTAACGAGGATAAGCCCTTTGCCTTGCATCTGGCAACCAACAGGGATGTGGACCCAGCAGCACAGACCCCTGCCATACACAAAGCACCACCCTACGCACAGGGAAAGCACGACAAGTCAGACGTGGCACCCAGTAACAACAAAAAACGGCTCTTCACATCAGTGCTCTGGATGATCAGGTTAGTTCTTTTAGTCAGACACAGAAATCGGAAGTGATTTCTTCTTCTTTTGCTGAAGTAGGCTTTTAAGTAGATATTGCCAAAGAATGCAAAAACAACCAAAACCAGTTACAGCAGGTACTCTCATCCTCACTAGATGCATATCATTGAAGTGTTTCGTAGAATCACAGAATCATAGAATGGTTTGGGTCGGAAGGGACCTTAAAGATCACCTAGTTCCAACCCCCCTGCCATGGGCAGGGACACCTTCCGCTAGAACAGGTTGCTCAAAGCCCCGTCCAACCTGACCTTGAACACTTCCAGGGATGGGGCACCCACAACTTCTCTGGGCAACCTGTTCCAGTGCCTCACCACCCTCACAGTGAAGAATTTCTTCCTTCCATCTAATCTAAATCTACCCTCTTTCAGTGTAAAGCCATTACCCCTGTCCGATCACTACATGCCCTTGTAAAAAGTCCCTCTCCAGCTTTCTTGTAGGACTGGAAGGCTGCTATAAGGTCTCCCCGGAGCCTTCTCTTCTCCAGGCTGAACAACTCCAACTCTCTCAGCTTGTCTTCAGAGGAGAGGTGCTCCAGCCCTCTGATCATCTTTGTGGCCCTCCTCTGGACTCACTCCAACAGGTCCATGCCCTTCTTATGCTGGGGGCCTCAGAGCTGAACGCAGCACCCCAGCTGGGGTCTCACCAGAGCGCAGTAGAGGGGCAGAATCACCTCCCTCAACCTGCTGGCCACGCTTCTTTTGATGCAGCCCAGGACAGAGTTGGCTTTCCGGGCTGCAAGCGCACATTACCAGCTCATGTTGAGCTTCTCATCAGCCAACACCCCCAAGTCCCTCTCCACAGGGCTGCTCTCAATCCATTCTCCACCCAGCCTGTATTCGTGCTTGGGATTGCCCTGACCCAGGCGCAAGGACCTTGCACTTGGCCTCGTTGAACTTCATGAGGTTCGCATGGGCCCACCTCTCAAGCCTCTCAAGGTCCCTCTGGATGGCATCCCTTCCCTCCAGCGTGTCGACCGCACCACACAGCTTGGTGTTGTCGGCAAACTTGCTGAGGGTGCACTCAGTCCCACTGTCTATGTCACTGACAAAGATGTTAAACAGCGCCGGTCCCAATACCGACCCCTGAGGAACACCACTCGTCACTGGTCTCTACTTGGGCATCGAGCCATTGACCACAACTCTTTGAGTGTGACCATCCAGCCAATTCCTTATGCACCGAGTGGGCCACCCATCAAATCCATGTCTCTCCAATTTAGAGAGAAGGATGTCGTGCGGGTCAAAGGCTTTGCACAAGTCCAGGTAGATGACGTCAGTTGCTCTTCCCTTATGCACCAACACTGTAACCCCGTCGCAGAAGGCCACCAAATTTGTCAGGCAGGATTTGCCCTTAGTGAAGCCACGTTGGCTGTCACCAATCACCTCCTTATTTTCCATGTGCCTTAGTATAGTTTCCAGGAGGATCTGCTCCATGATCTTGCCAGGCACAGAGGTGAGACTGACTGGCCTCACATTCTCTTCTCTACTCTAAAGGGTCCCCACTTGAGATGCGTTTGAGTTACATTACCGTTAAACATACACCACTACCAGACACTTCTCTAGACTGAAGGCTGACAGCAGCGTGCAAGGACAGTCCTTTCTGCACATCTCACTCCGGGGTAGAAATCCTAGAGACTTCCTTTAAAGACAGAAACCCAAAGAGCTACAATAAGCTTTTTAAATCAAGCACAGCAAATAAAAAGCAAGCAAACAAACAAAAAACAACAGGTAAACCTCTGAGGCACCAAGGAGGAACAAAAGGTCTCCCGTTAAGTCCACTACCCCTCACAAAACAGACAAGTGGTTTAAAGAGATGCCTGCAAAGAAACCGCGGACGGAAGATAACCCTGATAACTCCAGTACAAGCGACCAATGTGCAAACAGCAGCGCTGACCCTTCTGCTCCTCCTACAAGCTCTTTGCCAGCCATGTGAAGAGGCAAATGCAAGGATGATTGAATCAGGTCTGACAAGAATTGCCCCCCAAAACCCAAAACAATCAAGAAATCTATTTGAAATACGGATTCACATCCACTATCGTGGATGATGAACCTCACCCTAAGCACACGTTGTGCCTTGAGATACGAGCAAAGGACTGCATGAAGTCACCACCACGAGCAGACGTTCAAACCCAAAGCATCCAGAACACGCAGACAAACCTCCACCATTTTTTCAGCAATGTTTCAAGTCACGCATTACTCAGTCCAGCACTTTATGAAATGTCACTAAACTTAACGATAGCAGCCTCTTGGCAGGTTTCTTACTCAAAAGCAAAAACCAAAAAGCCACGTACCCTTGGGGAAACCCTTGTCCTTCCGTGTGGCTGGTGTCTTCCCATGGCTCTTCCTCAAGGCAGGAGAAATGACCATGACTTTGGAAGTCCACATAAATTCAGAAGTACACTTAGTCTTCTGGCAGTCATTACCTATGGGCCAGAAGCCCTCTCACCCCTCCCCAGAAGTGCTCGTCAGTCATCTGGCAGTCATTCTCCATGAACCGCAAGTCCTCCATACCTACCTACCTACAGACCTACCTACCTACTGACTCTCCAGAAATGAGTCGGACCCCACCACAAGTGACACTGCCCGACCTGCTGCAGACATATTAGACCAGAAATGATGGTTTCAAGACAGACAACACAACACAATCCACCAGCACAGCAAAAAATCAACCAGAAGAAACACTGTACACAAAACAAAGGTCCCTATCCAAACCCTTAAAAGGCAAACAAGCCAAAAAAGGACTCTCCACTAAAGCAGACCACGCAGAACACAAGAGAAGGTAAAAATAACCTAACCCCAGGAACCCATGGCCAACAAACCCACATTCTGTCCACAACAATGACATGCTTTAATCCTAACTCGCTTAAACTCTGGCATACCATAACACTGCCACCCCTGTCGTGGTTTAATCTCAGTCGGCAACTAAGCACCACGCAGCCGCTCGCTCACTCCCTCCCACCCGGTGGGATGGGGGAGAGAATTGGAAGAGCACAAGTGAGAAAAACTCGTGGGTTGAGATAAAAACAGTTTAATAATTGAAATAAAATAATAATAATAATAATATTGTAATAATATGATAATAATAATACTACACAAAACAAGTGATGCACAGTACAATCACTCACCACCCGCCGACCGATGCCCAGCCAGTCCTCAAGCAGCGGCCCCCCCCGCCAGCTTTCCCCAGTTTATGTACTGAGCATGACGTCACATGGTATGGAATGTTTCGTTGGCCAGTTTGGCTGTGCCCCCCTCCCAGCTTCTTGGGCACCTGCAGCCTTCTCAGTCAGTAGAGCATGGGAAGCTGAAAAGTCCTTGGCTAGTGTAAGCATTACCTAGCAACAACTAAAACATGGGTGCGTTATCAACTTTGTTCTCATCCTAAATCCAAAACACTGTACCAGCTACTAGGAAGGAAATTAACTCTATCTATCCCTGCCGAAACCAGGAAAACCCCATAACCCTAGCAAACCGTAACCCTAGCACATTGTAGCCCTAAGATATCAAAAAATTGGACACAAACTCCCCGGAAATCTCTGCCAGGGACTTCAGGTGGCCCGGATTTCAGACATCACAACTCTGAAGTGGGAGTGGGACAGAGCCACCAGGATGTCACCAGCATCCATCTTCACATCATCCGTCACACCCTGAAAAAGTGCCCGGGTTAAACACTCCCGGGGGAGAAAGGCTGAGGCACTCGAGAGACTTTGAACCGGCCAGCCATGACCACGGGGCTTCAGCTCATCATTTCTGTGTCAGAGCCACCAGGCAGATGACCCCGTCCTCCTTGAGACGCCCCTTGGGGCAGCCGCACCTAGTGCCGGGTGGCTGGATACAGCCTTTGCTCTATGGGGAGGTACTTCCTGGGAGCAGGATCTCTCACGGGGGCACGGGGAAACCCTCTTCAGGCCTGGATGTCTGAACAACATCTCTGCGCTGCTCCATATCTCACCAAAACCAGGGGTGGAGGAAGGCTGCTTTGGTGGCCTCCAAGAGAAACAGCTCACCTGGGCTGCTCTGCGGCCACCGGG
This sequence comes from Aptenodytes patagonicus, assembly GCF_965638725.1. Lineage (NCBI taxonomy): Eukaryota > Metazoa > Chordata > Aves > Sphenisciformes > Spheniscidae > Aptenodytes > Aptenodytes patagonicus. The sequence goes on along the minus strand of NW_027472153.1, from coordinate 61,621 downwards.
CGCCTTTGCTGTCAGGCGGGTCTCAGTGCTGCTCTGCAATCGGCTGTCACCTCCCTGCAGGATGCTCTCCAGCGCATGGTACGTCTCCATTTGTCTACCCTGTGGACAAAGATCGAAAGGGAGGGATGGGGTTTGCTTTGCCCCCATTCCCAGGGCGCCACAAGAGAGACCTGCCACCCCCAAATCAGCTGTGTGACGTGGACACCACGTACGAGCTGCACACGTGGGTCAGGACGGCTGTGGGGAGCGGGCAAGCCATTCTGCGGTGCCCTCAGCGCTGGCAGAAAGCAGAGCTGGAGACAATGGGGGGAAGCCCAGGGCAGCTGGCAGCCGGCGGTGGGGCGCGGCAGGGTGCAGCACCCGCAGAAATTCCCCGCTTCTTGACCATCCGCCCCAGGGCTGCAGCACAGGGCTGGCACCAGCTGGGGCTTCGCTGGGAAAAAACAGGTAGGAGTGACCCTGACACCCTGCACGTGTACCTGGCCCCACAATCGGACAACCTGTTCCTCTGCCGATCGCCACCATGGGATCCAGAAAGCAGCACTGCTGGCCATGGCGTGGTCCGGAGCCATCTCTCATGGATGAGTCTTTAACCAGCAGGCCTAAAAAGAAGAAAAATTGCCCAGAAGAATTAGGCTGTTCTCAAGGTTTTGCAGGCCGTATGTTTTTTTGAGCTGCCTGCTGGTGCCGTTCCTGGGGAGTGCTCAGGAAACAGGGCAGCTGCCTGTACCTGCAGGCAGGTGGTGGAGTGCATGCAGGGGGAGCAAGCGATGGTTTGTGCGGCTGTTGAACGGCTTCGGGCTTTAAACGTGTCCAACCTGGTACGCCTGGTTCCTTTTTCCTTGCAGGTTGTATTTAGAGCCTAAACAGTACTTTTTTAAAAGCAAAATCAACAACTAACCAAACAAAAAAAACAGCTGGGAAATTTTTTTCCTCCCAGCTGGGCTTTTCTTCCCCAGTCCTGGCCACTCTGCAAGGCAACAATCGTCACCAATATTGGGGCACAGGATTGGGCCTAGGGCAGGGCTTTTGCAGGCAGCACATTTCTTGAGGCTCCCGGTAATGCAGTTCCTGGGGAATGCTCAAGAAATGGGGGCAGTTGCCCATAATTGCTAGTTTTGGTCTCCCCCCATCGCTCTCTGTCCAGCTCCCTGCCCCAGTTTTTAATTCCTCCCTCTCTGTCTTTAGCCCATCGCTATTTTTTTCTTTCTCTGTCCGGCTCCCTGTCTGTCTTTTCTAATTCCTCCCTGTCTGCCCTATAGCCTGTTGCTATTTTTCTCTTTCTCTACATATCTCTCCCCCGCTCCCACCCCTCTCTTTTTTCTATCACAGTGTCCGCCTTCCTGGCCTTATTTTCCCTCTCTGTCCTGCAGCCTCTCCCCTCTTTCCTGCCTGTCTCCCCTGCTCAGCTGGCTGGGCCTTCTCTCTTCTCTCTGGGCCTCCGTGCTGCTCCCCATCCCCTTTTGCTCTTCCTCCGTCTCCATCCTGGCCGCCATCGCTGTTCTGTCCTTCTCCGCCTCCTGGTCCTCATCCACATCCCCGTTTCTCAGTCTCTCTGCATTCTTTTGTTTCACGAATTCGTTCGAGTAGTATATTCTTTATTTGCAGCGCGCTGGATGCACGGGGGATCTCTCCGCCTATCGTGCATGCCTACGACAAAAGTCACATTATATTTATACAATTGAATAATGAATATTCTAATAATGCCTATACATATTTATTATCTGACCACGCCTACCCCCGCTTCTTATGCTAATTAGTTGCACCTGCGCAGATCTTCTAAATAATTCGGGGCTGGGGTCGTTCCGATGAAGGCTGGTAGTCTTCCTCATCCCCTTTCACCTAGTTGGCACCAGGTTTCTGCTGATCCTTGAATATTTTTTGTCCTTATCTTTAACTATGTTGTTGACTGTTGGGATGTTCCTCTCCACTTGTCGGATCGTCTCATTATCTAATCTTAAGGTTGTTTTGTGGTTCCTGTGTTCTTTTGTCTTCAGAAGGACATAGTTAATGATTTACGCAAACATCTGTTCCTTATTAAACACATGTCAGAGTATATATAAGAAGCTATATGTATCATAAATTATATAGCCTTAATTAACCAAATACATTCCTTGTTTTCCATCACTTTCCTGTCCTTCTCTTGCTCTGTGTCCTGCTCTCTCTCCCGGCCTCTCTCTTCCTCTCTCCCTTTCCTTTTCCCTCTCACCCTTTCCCCTCTGTCCCTCTGTCCTGCTCCCTCTCCCATTTCTCTGTCACTCCCCTCTCCTGCTGCCTCTTCTGTCTCTCTGCCCCCCTGTCCCGCTCCCTCACCCTGCCTGTGTCTGACCGTCCCTCTGCCCTCCTTCCTGCCCTTCTCCTTCTCTCTCTCTCCCTCTCTCTGGCTGCTTATCGCTGTTTTTCTTCCTGCTCCCCGCTGTCCCCCCTCCCTCCATCTCTTTCCCTCTCTAGCCTTGTGCCGGCTCCTCACCAGTATTTCTCCTTCCTCCACTCCCTGCCCAGCTCCCCCCTGTTCTCCTCGTCCCTCTCTCCGTCTCCCGTCCCTCTCTCTGTCTCCCATCCCTCCCTGGCCACCCCACCACCCTGCCCCACCCCTCTCTGCCGCTCTCTCCCCCTCTCCTCCCCCTCCTCCCTGCTCCACCTGGGCTCCGGGGCCTGGGCCTGGGCAGCTCCGGGGCAGATGGCCGGGGCCTCGGGGGGGCGGGGCCGGGCCGGGGGGGACGGTGTCCCCGCAGGATCAGACGGCAGGAAGGAGCACCCCGCAGCATGCTGGGAGCTGTAGGCCTGGGGCACAGGGCTGCCAGGCAGCCATGTTGCTCTCGGGAGGTGCAGTCTCTGCTCCAGCTGTGGCTCGGCTGAGGTGAGGGCCAGGGCCTCTCAGGCTGCATCTGGCTCTGGTTTGCGTGGGCTGTCTCTGGCCTTGCTCTCCTGGCGGCGCGGGCGAAAAGGGACACGTGGACAACTACTGGCTTTGCAGAGGAGCTGCCGCGGCTGAAGCTGAAGAAGCCAGAAAAAGGTAAAGCAGCTGGAGAATGAAGTGAAGGGGATCCCGCCAGCTGCTGCCTCCAGCTGCAGGCAAGAGGCAGCTGGCCTCTCTGGGTGAGGAAGGGTCCCTCTGAGTAGTCCTCAGCAGACCAGATCGCCAACGTGCACCGCGGGGTATAAGGAAGGAAAATTACAGTACGGCCATGTGGTGTGTGTGTGCGTGCGTGTGCATGGCTGTGTATCCAGGAAGCCTCATGTTGTTTGAGCTGTGAGACACCAATACGTTCTCTTAGGTGGAGGACAGGCAAGCAACTGGAGCTACAGAAGAGGAAGGGAAGAAAAGACAGACATGGAAAGAAGTGCCTGAACTGTAAAATTTGCCTGGCGGAGCAGGGAGTCAGAGCTCCAGTGAGTCCTGGGCCCTTGGGGCCATGTCACCCCTCTTCTGCATCTCAGTACCTCCCTGACCCCTCCCCTTTCCCTCTGTGTAATTTTTCTTGCTCCTCTGTGCCTCTCTTCCTCTCTATTATTGTGCTCTGCTCCCTGTCCCGCCTTTCTCTTTTCTCCAAGTGCCTCCCTCTCTCATCCTACCTTTCCCTTTCCCTTCCTCATCGCCCCTCTTTCCTGCCCCCTGTGCCTCTTTTTTCCTGTCTCTCTCTGTCCTGCAGGCCATCGTGGTTTTTTCCTTCTCCATCTCTTTGTCCTGATCTGCATCCCTCTCTTTCCCCCCATAGTCTCTCTGGCCTGTTCCCCGTCTTTTGTCTCTTTCTGCCTGTATGTCCTGCTCCCTGTCCTTGTCCTCCCCTCTCCCTCATTCCTTCTGCTTCTTTCTTTCTCTCTCTCCACTGCTCTGTCCTGTTCACTGCCGCTGTTTTTTCATTCTGTATCCCACTGTCCCTGTCCTCCTTCCTGTTCACCTCCCCTCTCTCTGTCCCTCTCTGCTGCTCCCTGACCATTCCCCCCACCCTCCTCCATCTCTCTGCAGGGCTCCTGATACCCCTCTCCCTTTCTCCAGCTCTCTGGGCTGCTCACCGGCCTTGGTTTTCTCTTCCTCTTTGTCGTTATTCTTGTCTGTTGGTCTGTCCTGCTCCCTGCCCCATTGTTTCTTGCTATATCCCTCTGTCCTGCTCCCTGCCCCTATCCCTGCCTGTGTTCTTTTTTTACTCCCTCTCTGTCTTGCTGCCCGCCCCAGGCTTTTTTTGCAATCTCTATCCTGTCCCTGTCCCTTATTTTCCTTTCTCTTTCCGGCTCCCTCTCCCTGCCTCTTTTCCTCTTTCCCTGCTGCTTCTTTCTCCAGCTCTGTCCAGATCCCCGTCCCTTTTTCCCTCTTGCTGTCCTTCTGTCCTTTTTCTCTTTTCTGTCTTTCTCTCTCTGTCCCCTTCCCTGTCCCATCCTTTCTCACTATATCCCCTTGTCCAGCTGGCTGCTCCTTCTTTCATCTCTCTCTTGCTCTGTTTTTTCTTTCTCCATCTCTCTGTCCCGCTGCCCATCACAGTTGGGTTTGTCCTCCAATGCTGTCCTGCCCCCTGTTCCTTTTCTCTCTCTCTGTCACTCTCTCTTGCTCCCTGTGTCTTTAATTCCTCCATCTCAGTCCTGCAGCCCGTCACTATTTTTTTCCTCTGCCATCCCTTTGTCCTGCTCCCTGTCCTTGTCTCTCCTCCCCTTTGTCCTGCTGCCCATCGCTTTTCCCCTTTCTGCTCCATCTCTCTGTCCTGCTCCCTGCCCCTCTCATTCCCTCTCCGTTTCTCTGTCCTTCTCCCTGTCTCTCCCCCGCCCTATTTTTCTGTCCTGCTCACGCTTCAGGTTTTCCACTCTCTTTCTCACTCTGTCCTGCTCCCTGTCGCTGCTATTCCTCACTCCATCTTTGTCCTGCAGCCCAGTGCTGGTTTTTTGGTCTTCATCTCTCTCTCCTGCTGCCCAGTCCAGGCTTCTTTACCTCCATCTGTGTCCTGCTCCATGTCTCTTATTTTTTGCCTGTCTTTCCCTTTGTCCTAGCTCAAGGGAGCTCATTGCTATTTGCAATAGCTCATTGCTATTTCCGCCCCCGCCTTCTTGGTCTCTTCATCCAGATCTTACCCTCTCTTTATTTCTCAGTCCTTTTGTTCTGTTCCCTGTCCTTCTTTTTCTCTCTCCATCTGTACATCCTGCTCCCTGTCCCTGTCTTTCTCTATCCCCTCTTCCTCCTTCTTGTCCTCCCCCCGCCACTGCCCCTCTGTCCTGCTCCTCGACCCTACTTTTTCTTTCTCCGTGTCTTGTCAGGGCTCCTCGTCCCTATTTGTCTTCATTTCTCCATCTCTCTAGCCTTTTCCCTGTATGTTTCTTTCTCTCTCGGCTCCTCTGTCTTCTCTCTTGTCTGATTTGTTTCTTTCTAGTCCTCTGTCCTTCTCCCCCTCAGCTTAAATTGAATGACCAGGTGTCCCCGTGCTCTGGTATTTCCTTTAGCATTGCCCTAGGGAAGATCTGTGTTTCTACGGCTGGGGATCATTTAGGAGCTGGTCTCCTTATGTAGATGGCAGAGCTAGGTGTAGTTAAAGCAGAGGTTATTCTCAGCTGCTGCTCTATGCATCTTGTTGAAAGAGCAGGCTGTGGGCCTTATTTTGAAAGAAGGTTTCTTGTTCTGCTCTTACTGCTCCTCGGGACGCTGCACAGGACTGGTGTTGGGGTCTGGAGGGACGGATGGGACCTGCTGTGCTTCCTAGTAAATGTGAACTGAAGTTGTCCTAATGTACTCAAATGAAGCCAGACTGGCTGCATATGGTTTTCTTCCCAGCTCCAATTCCAACCTACGTGCTCAGCACTAATGAACAAGAGACTGAGTGCTATTTTCCAGATGTCAGTGGCTGCAAATTAGCTGAGGACATGACTTAGGTAACGGGGTAGGTGGTCTGTGATAAGGGATGTGTACTTGCATGACTCTGCTTTCACGAACGTTTTCTGATCTTACCACTTCAAAGCCCTTCCTTTCCCTGGAAATTGTAAGATGGCATTTCTTATTCTGGGGTTCAGACTGGAGTTGGACTTAATGTTGAACAGCTGATAGAATGGGCTCCATAAAATGTGAATAAGAACCCTGCTTTTTTGTTGTTTTCTAAGGCGCTCTCAACTTCGGTAAGCAAGTGGAAGAGTGGTTGAAAGAGTCTGTTTTCTGAGAGTAACGTATGCCTGTAGCGTGCCCGTCTTTGTATGGTGAAGGTTTCCTACCTGAAGTATGATTTTGCTGGGCTGTGAGGCTGTATTGGAGTAGCAGAGGTAAGAATTGATGTCTTTAAAGGTAATGAAGCTGTAGCAAAACTAGCGGGAAAAGCTAATTTCTTCATAGAACGCTGCCTGACAAAAATAGTAGCAAGTAAAGGCACTTGAAATTGGCTTTTTTATGCAGTCTTCCCTCAGAGCTTTTGATATTGATTGATTTCTGGGAAGCAAGACCTGAGGGCCTGTGCACTGCCGTACGCAGTGCTGCCTCCCAAAATAGGTCCACCCTTCTCCACTTCTGCTCCTTCCACACTCGTGTAGAACAAGGAAATGCAATAGTGTGCAGATTCAGTAATTCACTGGCAACGGGTGTACGTCGGGGAGGCCTGGCAGAGGGTGTGGCCCGATGGGGCCATGTGGTCACAGAGCCCCGCTTTGATGTGCTGTGCCACGCCAGCTGCAGGCAATGCTCCAGCAGTGGCGGCAGCAGCAGCAGCGGCAGCAGCATGGTGCGAATGTGGGGGGCCATGGTTCTCACCCACCTCCTCCTCCTCCTCCTCCTGGTGGCCCTGCAAGCCTGGGATGCCCAGGCTGCTCCAAGACGAGTGCAGGGAGCAGGTAGGCAGGCAGGGGGCCAGCACCCAGCCCCGAGCAGTGCGTCATGGCATCCACCACACCTCAGCGGGGCGGCAGTGGGGCCAGGGCTAGGGCTGGGCCCAGGAGAGCAGCTGGGCTGGGCCGGGCCGGGCGAGCCAGGCAGGCACCACGGTGTGGGCAGGGGGGGGCAGACGCCCTGTGTAGAGGCGTAGAGGGGCTGGGGCTGCTTCAGGGACATTTTCAGAGTGAGCAGGGGGGGCGGGAGTGGCGGCGTGGGGTAAGAAACCTGGTGCTGAGTCCCCATGGGGCCCTCCCTGTCACCCAACCCCGTGCCATGCTGCACATCCCAGAGAGGCGTGCTCAGGAGATTTCCGCTCAGGAAAACAGGAGTGTTTCTGCTCTAGTCCTGCAGCCCTGCTCCCCTTGGATGAACCGCAGGTCCCCAGCCCGCAGGAATGTGCAGGGGTAGTGCTGGTGCAGCCTTTCACAGGCTCTTCTCCACGAGAAGCATGGACGATCACTTTTTCCTCCAGTTTCCTCCTTCCTCTGCGTGCATGGAAACTTCTCTGATCTGTGCTTGATTCCAGATGATGGCATTGGCAGTGCTTATCGAGCTTCTCAGCTGGATCCTGGTTATGAGCCTTGGGGGCGTCCCAGAGGTAAGTTGCCAATGTCTGTCTGCTTGAGGGAGTAAGCACTTAGGTTTTAATAGGTTATTCATGTGCAATTTTACCTAAGATCCTCTTAAGGCCTTCCAAGAGCTTTTTGTGCCTTGGGGGTGTTGCACAGATGAGTCATGAATATTTCTTTACCTGAAGAGCTGCTAGGTCTTGGCAAAAAGGTCACCCATGTTCCTTTTTAGCTGTGGGAACCTACACCTTTGTACGTGTCCCGTGTCATTTACCTCACCCGCTTCCAGTCACTGCAGGTGACTAAGGAAGAAGTAGATCACAACGTGCAGTGGAAACTCTTCTCACCTGTGTTTGATTACCTGTTTGGTTCCTGCAGTCCATGTTGATCAAGCCACTCAGGGGAATCCTGTTCCTGAGCCTGGGGGGCATCCCAGAGGGCATCCCAGATAGTTCAGCCTTCCAGTGGCCAGCAGGCTCTTCTCTACAAGAATAATCATTTTTTCCTCTGGTGCTACATGCTCCCACTTTAGTGCGGGCTTCCTTTTGTGTGCGTGAGAGGTCTCCTGGTAAGAAGGCCCTGAGTGGCCCTATGTTTGTCCGTCTGGTGCTTGAGGGGTGTTGCACGTGGCCTGGAGACAGTAGTTTGAAAGCTGCCAGGTCCCAGCCAAGAGGTCATCAGGCCCCTCCGCAGCTTTGGAAATGGGTCCAGCTCAGTGATGTGCCCCGGGGGGCTCTGCCTTGCAAAGCTGTCTTTGCCAGCTGCTCCACCCCTGCACTGCTTCCAGCGCCTGCTGCAAAGCCAGCAGGCACGCTGGGGTTGAGTTTAGAGCTGGTGTGAGCTCCAGGGAGTTCTTTCTCCGGACAGCTCCATGCCTGCTTAGTGGCCACTGCAGGCACCTGGTAAATGTTTGCAAGATGCTCCTGAGCGGAAGGGAGAGTGGAATGCTCTGGAGTAGTCCCGTGTTTGAACTGCGTTCACTGTCGTTCAGATCTGAAGAAGTATATTGAAATATTGCACGGGACCTGCTCTGTCCTGTGTTCGTTTACGGATGTGGTTGCAGACGATGGTTATCCAGCTTCTTGGCTGGGTTCCAGGACTGACCCGCAGGGAAGTCGTGTGGGTATGTCAAGGCTTTTTACTTCCTTTGAGAGCTGCCAGCTCAAAGTCCAAAGTCAGGCAGGTGCCTCTGCAGGTGTGAGACTACAGACCTGCATGGGTGTGCCATGTCATTACGTGACCCCCTTATGTGTTCTGCTATTCAGTTGTGACGATGTAGATCAGAACGTGTGATGGTAACTTCTCGTGGGTGTTTGGTTGCAGATGTGGCCAGAGGGAGGGCTTTTTCTTGGCTGAATCCCGTGCTGGATCCCAGCTGGCATCCCAAGGGTGAGTAGTCAGTCTTTATTGACTTCACAGAATAAGCACTCATTTTCAATATTTTATTCATGTGACATTTACCTTCATGCTTTCTGTTAGTGTCCTCAAGGGGAAAGTCTAAAGCTAAAATAGGGAAGTATTCCCAAAAGGTATCTGAAGTTCCAAAGGAAATCCTGAAAGACTTGGAGAAAGCAGCCCCTGGTTAGTATATTTCACTCTGTTAACCGTACGACTTGGGAAGCTGAGGTTTTAGATTCATGTATGGACGTGCTGTAGCCTACACGGCAGGAAAGGATCAGTCAGAGCCTCGCTGCAGTGACACTCGATTTCACGCCTTGCATGGGCTGGTGAGCCACAGAGATGGTCCAGCACGGCATCTGCTACCAGTTGTGGTTCAAGCTGAGCCCCAGGGACAGCTGCTGCCCTAGTTGTACCACTGCTGGCCAGAGCTGCTTTGTGCAGATGCTGGTATCCAGATGTCAGGAACTGGCGTGTGCTGAATTTGTGTTCAGCTCATGCGCAGCCCATGGGCAAGTTCCAGGCAGGAATGATGTCCCAAGAAGTCTTGGCTGCCCTTTCCTAATGTTGGAAGTCAGGTGCAGATGCTGATTTCGTAGGCATTTCTGTCTGTGATTGATTTTCAGCCTGCAGACCGATAGCTGTGGTGGGACGAGTGTGACTGTTGGTGGTGCTCCCAGAGTGCGTGAGGGACTTGCGGAGGAGCTAATAGCTCGTGAGCCATGAGAGGGCCAGCACCCTGCCAGTTGCTGGAGGGGAGAGGGCCCTTGGGTGGCGGAGAGGATGCGCAGGCAGATTTGTGTCACTGGGACTGGCAGGCTTTGCCTGGCCTACAGGCAGGATCGATCCCCTGGCCAGGATCGGAGCAGCCCAGGCTTCACAGCCTGGTCCAGCCGCACTGCTGTCCTTGATGTCTGCAGACTCTCGGTGACACCTCGGGGTCAGGGGTGGGTCGGAGCTGGACACCCAGCTTGATGCTGGACACCTAACTTGAAGGCGGCCTTGAGTGGTTCATTCGGTTAATTCAGTCGTGGGTGGTTTAGCTCTCTGTTTCTAGTTGCATTTCAGAAAACTTGGCTGTGGTTTTCCTCTTGTTTTGGGGGACAGTGGGCTCTTCACTGCCGCTTGTGAAATTGCCCAGAACATGGTTGCAAGAGCTTGGGGTTCCGTCCACCGTGTGTGTCTGTTACCCTTCCCGTGTGATGGAGCTGGCATGGTGGGACGTGCTTCTCAGAAGGGCTCTTTCCCCAGCTGAACTGGCTGCAGCTTTTTCCCATCCTCTTTGAAGGAAGTAATTTAGCATCATCTTGCAGTTTGCCAAAAATGCACTACATGTAATGGGAGCAAGAAGATCGCATGCAGTTTCCTGGTTTCCCAGCAGGTCAGGTTTTGCTGTCTGTGTTGGTAAAGTGAGAAGTGTCACGTGCTTAATTTTTTCTCTATGAATGACACAGTGTTTGGACTAGATGCACCCCCAAAAGCCCAGGCTTTGTTTCTAAGCTTTATTAACGTGTTTGGAGAGTATTGCCTCCTGAAGGTATCGTGCTCCTGATGAGGAACGCTTACTTCTCATTAAACTGTCCTGCTTTCTTTCTAAAGAGACGGACCGTGAGACTCTGCAGAAGCAGGCCTTTCAGAAGGGAAGCAGTCACACAGTGCCAGTCTCAGATGAAGAGAGAGAGGCAATGCAAGAAGCCGGCACGCCAGGTAATTGCTGTCCTGTGGTCACCCGCTGTCACCAGTCAGAATCACTGTGTGCCTGCAGGCTTTTCCCCCGGAGCCCACTCTTGCATGTCATGCCGGCAGCCAAACCTGGGTGTTAGTGCAGAGAAGGTGTTGTCAAAGAAGCCAGGAGTGGCTCTCTGAGGACGACTGTCGTCTCTGGTGTGTGGAGATTATTGCCAGCAGCGTGCCAGAGAGACACTCATAGACCTCTCTGGATGTGGTTAGGGATTGCTCACCTCCCACCACACCCACTTCCCAGGAATTTAGGAACTTTGCCCTTTTGGGAATGAGGCCACCTGAGAGCTACAACCCAGCCCTGCACGACGCTGTCCCGGGGCCAGCCTTCCCCCAGCGTGTGCATCGGGGCTGGGGGTGACGAGAAGGTGGCACCGCAGGAGCCAGGCAATAGCCCGTGGGCTGGATCCTGTCTTTCAGCCGCGGGGACGTCCTGGAGGGGAGTGCTCGGGAGATGTCCGCTTGGGAAAACAGGAGCATTTCTGTTGCATCCCTGCAGTGCTCTCCTTGGATGAACCGCAGGTCCCCAGCACACAGCCCTGGCCTGCAGCCCGGAGGAACAGACGGGTAGCGCTGGTGCAGCTGCTCGCTGGCACGCAGGCTCTTCTCCATGAGAAGTTTAAACGACCCTTCTTGTCCTCTGGTGCTAAGACACCAGAGCCAGAGGCACCAACCACTGAAAAGGAGAATCTCTTGGGCATGTGAAGCACACTCTGAGATTATCCGTAGCACAGTAACGTGTGGCATTGTCTCTTCTCCTCCAGGGGCAGACGCTGGGAAAAAGGCTGAGGCTGCTGATCGTGAAGAGCTGCGCAAGTACTATATCCCAGTGACGGTGGCAGCCTTGGGTGTGCTGCTGTCTGGGATAGTGGTATCTTGCATAGTCATTTCACGGCGGAGGAAGAGAGACCCGTGAGTTGGCTTTTCCCCAGAGTTGTATATTGCTGCAGTTGTCAATGGGGTATTTGCAGTTAGAGTATCCTGGAGTGCCAAGGCAGCTGCTGGCAGTACTCTGCTGAGATTTCTGCTGTAAGATCTTTTTAACTGGCCTCTTAATGCGTATCAACGAGTAGTCTTTTCTGAAACCCATTTGTACAGAAGGACCCAGAGAGACGAAGAAGCAGCGGGACAAGCCGATACTGACTCTGCCTGGAAAAGGGAAGATCAGACTAGAGATACAGGCAAAGCAGAGTTGGGAGAAGGAACAAAAAAGGGTGAGGTAGCCCAAGCAAATGAGATTTTCAACAACAGCTCCAGCCCGTCACCGTGGATCTTTGCAGCAGAGCTCGCCCAGCTGTACAGGAGCATGAACGCAGACCCCTCACCTCTGCCCACTTGTCCCAGCTGCTCTCTCACTGATGGTGCCTCTTCACTGGACACCTGCATTTCACTGGACTCACCTCAGCCTAACCCCTTCTGGTGTCCCTGTTACCAGTACCAACAGGGATACTGTACATCAGAAGATGATGATTTTTAGAATAAATAATAAATATACTTTGGCCAAAAGCAGTGAGCCCTTGGCTGTTTTGTCTGCCTCCGTCGAGTTACAATGCGCAGAGCTGGGAGCAGTGCTGGATCTGTGAGAGAAGCTGTCAGAGACCTGCACTCCAGTGAGGGTCCCCTTCGTCCCAGCATCAGCCTGGTTTCCCAGCTGGGGCTGTCAACAAGGCTTTCATCCACCAGAATGGGGACGTGCTGGTGCGCCTTGAGGTGTGAAGGGTTGTCCTTGAGCTTGCTTGGGATGCTGCCCTCAGTCAGGATGGACTGGGCAGAGAGGGAAGGAGGTGCTGGGAAGGATGGCCGTCCAGCGCTGAGCACATCAAGGAGGGCTGACGTGGTGGCAGAGGCTGTGGGGCTGGAGCAGTGCCTCCCACCCCAGACATCGGAGATGGTAAATGAGCAGGAAGCTGGAGCAGGGCTAGGTGGGAGAGGGAGTGGAAGGAATGTGATATTAGTAACAAGGGAGGCATTAAAAATGGAACAGAATACAATGAAATAATAATAACAATAACAATAATAATAATGATGATGATGATGATGATGGTGATGATGATGATGATGTAAAAAGAAGGAGGTTAAGCTTTGCAGACTGTCAACAAAGGGGAGGAACACCTTTGGAATACATCTAAAGTCACGGTGGCCAAATACAGCAGATCCCGTTAAGGCTGCCGTGAAGTCTGACTTGTGAGGGTCTTCTCGGAGCATGTCAGATGACACAAAGGGCAGACCACAAAGCCAGTCTTATCACAACTCTGCTCTGCAGTTGCGACTGGAGGGTACAGGAGCCATGCAGAAAAGACTTTATACATTGTTCTAGGCTGCCTTGCTGGGCTTTACAAGTACCTCGTCCCAGCGCTCCTCCTCCTGTGCGGAGCACCCCGTGTCACCCAATCGGCCCGGCTGCTGACCTGAGTGCCTGTGCACTCCCATACGCAGTATGTGTGTGTGCCTGCAGGCTCTTCTCCCAGTGCCCGCTATTGCACATGGTGTCAGCAGCCAAACCTGAAGCTCTCAGTACAGAGAAAGTGTTCTAGAAGATGCCAGGAACAGCTCTCTGAGGGCGACTCTTGTCTCTGGTGTGTGGAGGTTATTGCCAGCAGTGTGTCAGAGAGACACTCGTAACCCTCTGTGCATGCAGCGAGATATTGCTCACCTCCCACCACACCCAGTTCACAGGAACTTCAGCACTTTGCCATTTTGGGAACGAGGCCATCTGAACCGCGCTCAGCAGATGATGGGAAATGTGACTCTTGATCGAATGTGCCTCCCTCAGTACCTGCATCCCAGAGCTTGCCGTGAGTCCCTAGGGGCCCTAGGCACAACAGAGGGGGAACCCTCCTGTGAACTGAGGTCCAAAGGGATTCACTGACGGATCAGGCACGGGCTCAGAGGGAACCTGCACGGTCCTTCTGCATCCTCTGTGCCTGAGCCATGCTGAGGCTTCACCTTTCTCTGATTCTTGGCAGTGCTGTCCAACCTCGGGGAAGCCCACCACACTGGCATATATGAATTTTTTTCAAAGCAATCCAGGTACTGAGCAGTCTTGCAGGGGGCCATAAGTGGGAGACAAGTCCTGAAATCTGGAGGCATGCAAGTGGTGCCCATACTGGAGAAAAGGCGAAGGGGGAGAGCAAGGTTCAGCTGTCTCCTGAGAGGGCCTGACTCCATCCACTCGGGGTGTGGGTGCTAAATACAGAGCAATAGCACAATTGTCCAGGTTGTTACAGCAGCAAACCCAGGAAGTCACAAATTCTGGGCTGAACTTCGTATTGGGGCACACGTGGGAACTACCGACCATAAAAATGAGGCTTTGGACCATAAAAAGGAAATTTTGAACTTTAGAATCAAAGCTTTGCACCCTAAAAATGAAGCTTTGAGCCCTAAAAGAGGGATTTGGACCATAAAAATGAGGGCTTGGAAACTCAGGATGCGGCTTGGACCCTGAAAACGACTGGCTGGATCCTAAAAATGCCGCTTTGGAGACTGAAAATGAGGCTTCAGAGATGAAAAATGCAGCTTTGGACTCTAAAAGTGAGACTTTGTAAACTGAAATGGAGCCTTTGGACCATAGAAATGAGGCTTTGGAGCCTAAAATGAGGTTTTCTGCCATAGAAGTGAGGGCTTAGACACTAAAAATGAAAGTGTGTGTCCTAAAAAAAGGCTATTGTTCCTTAAAGACAGGTTTGGGCCCTAGAAGTAAGGCTTTGGACTCTAAAACTGAGGCTTTGGACCTTCAAAATCAGACTTCAGTGCTTCAAAATGATGCTCTGGGCACTGGAAATGAGTCTCTGGACCTTATAAGTGGGGTTTGGAACTTGTAAATGGGGGTTTGTACACTAAAAGTGAGGCTGTGGGATGTAAAATGAAGCTTTCAACTCTAGAATCAAAGCTTTGGACCCTGAAAATATGGCATTGGGCCCAACAGAAGGGTTTGGAGCATAAAAATGAGGGTTTGGACACTCCAGATGTGGCTTTGTCGTGGTTTAATCTCAGTCGGCAACTGAGCACCACACAGCCGCTCGCTCACTCCCCCCCACCCAGTGGGATGGAGGAGAGAATCAGAAGGGTAAAAGTGAGAAAAACTCGTGGGTTGAGATAAAGACAGTTTAATAGGTAAAGCAAAAGCTGCGCACACAAGCAAAGCAAAACAAGGAATTCATTCACTACTTCCCAACGGCAGGCAGGTGTTCAGCCATCTCCAGGAAAGCAGGGCTCCATCATGCGTAACGGTTACTTGGGAAGACAAATGCCATCACTCCGAACGTCCCCCCCTTCCTTCTTCTTCCCCCAGCTTTATATACTGAGCATGACGTCACATGGTATGGAATAGCCCTTTGGCCAGTTTCGGTCAGCTGTCCTGGCTGTGCCCCCTCCCAGCTTCTTGTGCACCTCCAGCCTGTTCAGTCAGTAGAGCATGGGAAGCTGAAAAGTCCTTGTCGTGGTTTAACTTCAGTCGGCAACTAAGCACCACGCAGCCGCTCGCTCACTCCCCCCCCACCCGGTGGGATGGGGGAGAGAATTGGAAGAGCACAAGTTAGAAAAACTCGTGGGTTGAGATAAAAACAGTTTAATAATTGAAATAAAATGATTATAATAATAATAATATGATAATAATAATAATAATACACAAAGCAAGTGATGCACAGTACAATTGCTCACCACCCGCCGACCGATGCCCAGCCAGTCCCCGAGCAGCGGCCCCCCCGGCCAGCTTTCCCCAGTTTATGTACTGAGCATGACGTCACATGGTATGGAATGTCCCTTTGGCCAGTTTGGCTGTGCCCCCTCCCAGCTTCTTGTGCACCTTCAGCCTTCTCAGTCGGTAGAACATGGGAAGCTGAAAAGTCCTTGGCTAGTGTAAGCATTACCTAGCAACAACTAAAACATCGGTGCGTTATCAACTTTGTTCTCATCCTAAGTCCAAAACACTGTACCAGCTACTAGAAAAGAAATTAACTCTATCCCTGCCGAAACCAGGACACTAGTGTAAACACTACCTAGCAACAACTAAAACATCGGTGAGTTATCAACATTGTTCTCACCCTAAATCCAAAACACAGCACTGTACCAGCTACTAGGAAGGAAATTAACTCTATCCCTGCTGAAACCAGGACAGGCTTGGACCCTGAAAACGACTGGCTGGATCCTAAAACCGAGCCTTTGGAGCCTGAAAATGAGGCTTTGGAAACACAGAAAGCGGCTTTGGACTCTAAAAGGAGACTTTGCAAACTGAAACTGAGCCTTTGGACCATAGAAATGAAGTTTTGGAGCCTAAAAAGAGACTTTGGACCCTAAAACGAGGCTTTGATCCCTAAAAGTGAGGCTTTGGGCCATAAAAATGAGGCTTTGGGTCTTAAAATGAGCATTTGGACCATAAAATGAGGTGTTGGATCCTAAATATGAGGCTTTAGTCCCAGAAAAGGCAGCTTTGGAAGCTACAGATGAGGCTTTGGGCCCGAAAATGAGCCTTTGGACCCGATAAACAGGGCTTTGGTCTCTAAAAAGGCGGCTTTGGAAGCTAAAAATGAGGGTTTGGGGCTGAAAATAGCCCTTGGACCCTATTAATAAGGCTTTGGACTCTCAAAATGAGGCTTTGGACCTTCAAAATCAGACTTGGGGCCTTAAAAATTACACTGTGGGCACTCAACATGAGCCTTTGAACCTGAAGCATGGGGCTTGGAACTTATCAATGAGAGTTTGGACCCTTTAAAATTAGGGTTTGGACGATAAAAACGAGGATTTCACTGTGGAATCAAAGCTTTTGACTATAACAATGTGGCATTGGGCCCTAAAACAGGGGTTTGGACCCTAAAAATGAGGGTTTGGACACTCCAGATGTGGCTTGGACCCTGAAAATGACTGGCTGGATCCTAAAACCGAGCCCTTGGAGCCTGAAAATGAGGCTTTAGAAACACAGAAAGCGGCTTTGGACTCTAAAAGGAGACTTTGCAAACTAAAACTGAGCCTTTGGACCGTAGAAATGAAGCTTTGGAGCCTAAAATATTGCTTTGGAAGGCAAAGCTAAGACTTTGGAAAGCAAACATGAGGATTTGGACACTCTAAATGTAGCTTTGGAGCCTAAAAAGAGGCCTTCTGCCTGAAAAAATGAGGGTTTGGACCCTCAAAATGAAACTGTGGGCCCTAAAAAAAGGCTATGGGCAATAAGACAGGTTTGGACCCTAAAAAATGAGGCTTTTGGCCCTAAAAATGGCGCTTTGGGCACAAAAAAGGATGGGCCAGATGGTACAAAGGACACTTTGGACCCTGCAACAGGGGGGAACCTATTGGTTCCTCTCTGGCCCCCAGAAATGAAGCTTTGGTCCTGAATGTAGGGCTTTGGGCACTCCAATGGAGGCTTCGAGCTGTAAAACAGGGCTTTGTACCCTCAAAAGGAGGGTTTGGGCCTTAAGAATGGGGCTTTGGGCCCTAAAAATGGGGCTTTGGAAATGAAAGTGAGGCTTTGAACCCTGAAAGTAGGTTTTGTGCCTTAAAATGATGCTTTGGTGCCAAAAACTAAGGCTTTGCACCTGTCCTGGTTTCGGCAGGGATAGATAGAGTTAATTTCCTTCCTCGTAGCTGGTACAGTGTTTTGGATTTAGGATGAGAACAAAGTTGATGACGCACCCACGTTTTAGCTGTTGCTAGGTAAAGCTTACACTAGCCAAGGACTTTTTAGTTTCCCATGCTCTACCGACTGAGAAGGCTGCAGGTGCACAAGAAGCTGGGAGGGGGCACAGCCAAACTGGCCAAAGGGACATTCCATACCATGTGACGTCATGCTCAGTACATAAACTGGGGAAACCTGGCAGGGGGGGGCCGCTGCTCAGGGACTGGCTGGGCATCGGTCGGCGGGTGGTGAGTGATTGTACTGTGCATCACTTGCTTTGTGTAGTATTATTATTATCACATCATTATTATTATTATCA
Source organism: Aptenodytes patagonicus (assembly GCF_965638725.1). Classification (NCBI taxonomy): domain Eukaryota; kingdom Metazoa; phylum Chordata; class Aves; order Sphenisciformes; family Spheniscidae; genus Aptenodytes; species Aptenodytes patagonicus. Next base: position 44,153 of record NW_027472153.1, on the reverse strand, counting down.
TTTTATTTCAATTATTAAACTGTTTTTATCTCAACCCATGAGTTTTTCTCACTTGTGCTCTTCCAATTCTCTCCCCCATCCCACCGGGGTGGGGGTGGGGCGGGGAAGTGAGCGAGCGGCTGCGTGGTGCTCAGTTGCCGACTGAGGTTAAACCACGACAGCGGCCTAAAAATGGGTCTTTGGAGGCTCAAAAGGAGGCTTTGGGCCCTCAAAAAAGGAGGCTTTGGAAGCTGAAAATGAGGGATGGGGCCCAAAAATGAGCCTTTGGACCCTATAAATAAGGCTTTGGCCTCTCAAATGGAGGCTTTGGACCTTCAAAATCAGACTTTGGGCCTTAAAAACAATGCTATGGGCCCTTACAATGAGTCTTTGGACCTTAAAAGCAAGGCTTGGAACTTATAAATGAAGGTTAGACCCTAAAAATGAGGCTTTGGGGACCTAGAAAGGAGGCTTTGGGACCTAAAGGAGGGGTTTGGACCCTAAAAATGAGGGTTTGGACACTCAAGATGCAGCTTGGACAATAAAAACAACTGGCTGGATCCTAAAAATGCTGCTTTGGAGCCTGAAAATGAGGCTTTGGAAAGTAAAACTGAGGCTTTGGACCATAAAAATGAGACTTTTGAATCTAAAAGGAGACTTTGGATCCAAAAATGAGGCTTTGATCCCTCAAGTTGAGGCTTTGGGCCAGAACAATGTGGGTTTGGGTCCTAAAAATGAGGGTTTGGCTCCTAAGATGAAGGTTTGGACCTTAAAAACGAGGCTTTGGGCCTTAAAAGGAGCATTTGGACCATAAAATGAGGTGTTGGACCCTAAAAATGAGGCTTTGGGCCCCGAAAAAGAGAATTTGGGCTCTGTAGTCAGTTTTGGACCTTAAAGCTGAGACTTTGGACCCTAGAATGTACGAGTTGTACCCTAAAGGTACAGGTTTAGAACCTAAAAATGAGGCTTTCTACCCTAAAAGAGGCATTAAAACCCTACCAGTGAGTCACTGGACCATAAAAATCCAGCTAGGGGCCCTAAAAGTGGGGGTTTGGACCCTCAACAGGAGGCTTTCAAACCCTAGAACCAAAGCTTTGGACTCTTTGGGGGTTTGGACCACAAAAATGAGGGTTTGGACACTCAAGATGTGGCTTGGACTCTAAAAGCGACTGGCTGGATCCTAAAAATGACGCTGCTCTCTAAAATGAGATACCTGCTCCTGTGCGTGCAGCACCCCTGGTCCTGGCCCGGCCTGGCCCTGGCCCTGCTCCCTGCCTCGCCCCAGCTGCCCCCAGCCCACCTCTCACCTGTTTCTCCTCAGGCCCCTTGGCCTCTGCCCCCTCCGGCCTCACCCCAGGCCAGCTGTGACTGACAGGCCACCTCCGGCTCCGCTGATTGGCTCAGCCGTGGCCAATGGCGCAGCTGTTGCCAGGCGGGCAGGGGCAGCCTGGGCCTCTCCTCGCAGAGCCGCCCTGTGCCCATCCTGCCCTCTGCCACCGCAGCTCGCTCCGCAGCCAGCCGGGACACTGGGCCTGTGGGGAGACGGCCTTCAAGAAGGGCCATTGCGCCTGGAGCTGTTCTCTCAGCAGCACAAGCTGTGTGCACAGCTCTGCCGTCCCTCGGTCCGCTCATGGGGTCTGGGCCTGCTCAGGGAAGGAGGGGAGAGGAGCGGGGGGAAGAGGAGGAGATATGACAGGAGGGGAAGGGACAGGAGAGGAGCTGCCCTGGATTTGCTCTGGATCAGCAGGTCTTTCTGAAAATGCGGGTCTGTCTGTGCTCCAGCCACAGCCCTGGGCAGGGGGGAGCTGTGTGACGGGAGCCGCTGGCGTCAGCCAGGCACCTGGGCTCTGCCCTCGGTCACACCGCCTGTGCTAAGCCCCGCACCCAGGGCCTTGCTCAGTGTTGTGGTTTAACCTCAGCCGGCAACTAAGCACCATACAGCCGCTCACTCCCCCCTGGTGGGATGGGGGAGAGAATTGGAAGGGTAAAAGTGAGAAAACTCATGGGTTGAGTTTGGGTTGCTTGGACATGATTTGGGGTTAAAAGTCGAGTTCCTTTTTCTAAGATATATCTTCAATATTCCACTGGTGATTTACAAAATTGGAGTTTATTAGGAGAAACTTTATGACCTTTATCAGCCAACGCAGTCAATAATGCTGGAGTATTGACTTTGCACGTATGGGAGTCAGGACTAGGTATTAGGAAATCATCAACATATTATACTAGTACAGATTGCCCTGCAAGTTTTCTCTCTTGTAAATCTTTGAGCCATATCTGAGAAAAATAGTGGGTGACCCTGCAAATCCTTGAGGTGATCGGGTCCCAGGAACTTGCCCTGACATCCAAGTAAAGCAAAAATATATTGGGAATCCAGGTGAATGGGGATGCTAAAAAAAGCTGCGCATAAATCAGAGTCCAAAATTTCGAGTTTGGGGGATTAAGGTAATAATACTTGATGGATGAGGCACTATTGGCTGGGGTATTTCTACCCAGTCGCTGATGTTTCTTAGATCCTGTACAAATCGGTAGCCAGGCCTAGGCCTGGTTTAGGTTTTTGTTAATGGGTAGAATAGGGGTCTTACATGGTGGTTGGCATTCTTTTAATATCCCTTGATATAAAACGCTTTGGGATAGGGGTGATACCCCTTCAATGGCTTCATGAGATAACGGCTATTGTTTGAGTGAAGGTGGGGGACCCTCTTTAGTTCATAGGATAACGGGTTTTGTGGATTTTAGGAGTCCCACTTCAGTGGGATCCCACCCAGGAATATGGGGTGGGAGTTTTTGCAGCTCTTTTGGTAGGGCAAAGTCTCTAGGGCCTTCCTGTAATGCGGCAACTAATTTAGATAAATTCTTGAAAGGTATCCAGAGCTGGGTGCCCTGGGGGAAGAGTTTAAATTTGCCTGCAATTTGCGGAGTAAATCTCTCCCTAACAAATTGGTTGGGCTGTTTTCAAGTAGTATAAAATAATGTGTAATTGATAAGGGCCTGTGGTGGGTTGACCCTGGCTGGATGCCAGGTGCCCACCAAAGCCGCTCTATCCCTCCCCTCCTCAGCTGGACAGGGGAGAGAAAATATAACGGAAGGCTCCTGGGTTGAGATAAGGACAGGGAGAGATCACTCACCAATTACCGTCACGGGCAAAACAGGCTTGACTTGGGGAAATTAGTTTAATTTATTGCCAATCAAATCAGAGTAGGGTAATGAGAAATAAAAACTAACTCTTAAAACACCTTCCCCTCACCCCTCCCTTCTTCCCGGGCTTAACTTCAGTCCCGTTTTTCTCTACCTCCTCCCCTCTCAGCGGCGCAGGGGGACGGGGAATGGGGGTTGTGGTCTGTTGGTCACACGTTGTTTCTGCTGCTCCTTCCTCCTCAGGGGGAGGACGCCTCACACTCTTCCCCTGCTCCAGCGTGGGGTCCCTCCCACGGGAGATAGTTCTCCACAGACTTCTCCAATATGAGTCCTTCCCACGGGCTGCAGTTCTTCACAAACTGCTCCAGCATGGGTCCTTTCCATGGGGTGCAGTCCTTCAGGAACAGACTGCTCCAGCGTGGGCTCCTCTCTCCACAGGCCCACAGGTCCTACCAGGAGCCTGCTCCAGTGTGGGCTTCCCACGGGGTCACAGCCTCCTCCGGGAATCCAGCTGCTCCGGCGTGGGGTCCTCCTCCTCCGGCTGCAGGTGGATATCTGCTCCACCGTTAACCTCCATGGGCTGCAGGGGGACAACCTGCCTCACCAGGGTCTTCACCATGGTGAAGACCATGATTCCCCTTCACCATGGGCTGCAGGGGAATCTCTGCTGCGGCACCTGGAGCACCTCCTCCCCCTCCTTCTTCTCTGACCTTGGTGTCTGCATAGCTGTTTCTCTCACATATTCTCACTGCTCTCTCTGGCTGCAGCTACCGCAGCAGCAGATGGTGGCGTTGCAGATGCAAGTACAGTTTGAGATGGAACTGCCAATGGAGATGCCCTTGAAGATGCTGATGCCCTTGCAGATACCAGTGCTGATGCCAATACTCCCTGTATCTTCAACAGCATGTGCATCGCTACCTGGATGTGTAACGGCTCCTCTCTCTGCAACGGTACCCCTATCAGGAATGAGATCAGCGTCTGTATTTATAGGTGTAACGGAATGTGTACTCGTGTCTGTGGCTCGTCTTGTGTCTCTTAATTGTCTGTGTAATTCTGTCTGTGACTGTACTTGTATCGCTAACGGTGGGTGTATTGTGTCTGCATCTGCCATTGCATCTGCCATTGCATCTGCAATTGAATGGGTATTTTTCTAATGGTATTCTATCTGTGGGTGTTATCTGCCATGGCATTGTCAATGAAATCTGCAATGGCCTCTGCATCTGCAATGCTGTCTGCGGCTGCAAAGGTGTCTGCATCTGCAGTGGCATTGGTAATGCTGTGAGTGTCTCCCACGGCCTCTGCATCTTCAGTGATACTGCATCGGCAATGGCATCTGCGTCTGCAAAGGTCTCTGCACCTGACTTTGCCTCAGCAATGGTCTCTGCAGTGGTTCCTGCAACGGTATCTGCAGCTGCAGCAGAATCTGCATCTGCAGTGTCTGAAATGGCGTCTGTATCTGCACTTGTATTGGTTTGGTGTCTGCATCTTCAACATTGTCAGGAATGGCAGGCACATGCCGTTTCCGATGCAGTTGCCGTTGCAGATGCCATTGCAGATGCAAACACAATTTCCGATGCAGCTGCCGATGGAGATGCTTGTGAAGATGCACGTGCCATTGCCGATACCATTGCAGATGCAGATAGCATTAGAGACACCGCTGGAGAAATGACATCTGAAATGGTAGCTACATCTACAATGGTAGTTGCAACAGTATCTGCCTCTGCATCTTTCTACAGGTTACAAAAACTTGGAACAGAAGCTGTTCTGCATAATAGACTTGGCTTCTTTTTCTTTTTCCTTTTTATTCCGCCCCATATGAACAAAGCAAACACAGTCAGGGTCTTTGTGGATTAGGGCAGGAGGTGTCATTTTAACTAGAACTCCAGGTTCCCCAAGATTTTTTTCTTTTTACTTTTCCTTTTTTCCATCAGGTACACCCGTATGCTGGGGCTGCTGCATTTGCTAGACCCTGGGGCAGGCAGAGTCAGGCAAGGGGGCGCTGGGGTGGAAGGTGGCATCGCTGGTGTGTGGTGAGCTCACTGGTGTGGCAAGAAGCTGATTGGTCAGGAGCAGCAGCTGGCACTGAGGTGCTCAGTGCCTGCCAGCGACAGCGCAGAGAGGCGAGAGCTGGAGGGGCAGAGGGGAGGCAGGTTGGGGGGATGGCAAGGGGCCAGCAACGAGGTGACGGCTGGGGTGGGGGCTGGTGAGGTCTCTTCTGCCGGAGATGCTGATAGGGTAAGAGCAGGCACGTGGCTTGGCTATTCCTTGTGAGGTCACTTCTGTCCCTGCAGGTGATAGGCCAGCAGCATGCAAATGGCTTGGAAGTTCCTTGTGAGGTCATTTCTTCCTCAGACCCTGATAGGCCAGCAGCAGGCTGGAGGCTGGGCAGGTGTTGGTAAGGTCCCTTCAGCCGGAGCTGCTGCTAGGCCAGCAGCAGGCTGGAGGGGTGTTGCCAGGTCTGTCCTCTTCACTGTGGCCCCCCACCTTGCTCCTTCTCCCCCCAGCTTTCAGTGCTGAGCACGACGTCCTATGGTATGGAATATCCCTTTGGTCTGTTGGGGTCAGCTGTCCCAGCTGTGTCCCCTCGCAACTTCTTGCCCACCCCCAGCCTACTCGCTGGTGGGTCAGAGTGAGGAGCAGAGAAGCCCTTGACGCTGTGCAAGCACTGTTCAGCAATAGCTGAAACATCCGTGCTTTATCAGGACTGTTTTGGTCACAAATCCAAAACACAGCACCATATGGGCTGCTATGAAGAAAATTCACTCCATCCCAGCCAAAACGAGGACAGTGAAGCACGTCCTACCCCTACCATGAGAGCAAGCCAAAGCAGAGAGTGTTTGGTAACATGGGAGGGGCTGTTCTACCCCCCAGGCTTTCGATCCCATCTCTTGAAAACAGCCCGACCGCAGGCAACTGCCAAAGCCCACCTGCCTGGACGGGCTCCCAGTAGCAGAGACATGTTGGTGCAGGGGGCAGACGGGATTTTTGGAAAAGGACTGGGGAGAAAGGGGGGTGACTGTTTCCCAGGAGAAGAGGGGAAATCTCTCGCCTCTCTCCCCAGCTGTGCCATTTCCCTGCTGGTGTCATAATGGACCTCCAAATGATGTGGGCTGATGTCACAGGGGATGCACTGCATCACAGGGAGGTCTCCCCAGCACTGCAGCAGTGCCGGCACTTCCTGGCGAGGCCTGGGCGCTGCTGGCCACTGCTCAGGGGCTCCCCACTGCTGCCCTTTGAAGCTGCTGCACAGCCAGGAGCAGGGTCGGGAGGCAGCGGGGCTGCCCTGGGGGACCCGCGCTGATAGGCAGGACCCTTGCTGACAGCAGCGGCACGTCGGAGAGGAGTTTTGGGCGAGGAGCTGTGAAGAGCATCCCTTTCGCTGAGGTGAGGGCAAGCTGCAAGCACGATGGAGGGCTGCTGCACCGTGGCCATCAACTTGGAGCTGAGCTGCTTGTACCCCACGCTCCTGCAGCTCTCCACCAAGGGTGAAGGTTTCAGGAGCTTCTTCCTGAGGGGTCTCACTGGGGCTGTCAGCTGTCAAAAGCTGTAATTGCTGAGCTGTGGGGGTGGCTGGACATGGCTGGGGCTGCCACAAGAGCTCTGCCTGAGGGTCCCACTGGGCTCGGGGGACAACGTGGCTGCCAGGACTGCCAGGTCCTGGTGCTGGGGCTGCCCTGAGCACCTAGTCTCCTGTGGGCATGGCTCGGTCTCCTCAAAAGGGGGCACCATTCAGGGCCAGCTTTCTCTGGGAGCTGGCAGTGTGAAATGGGGGCACAGCCCAGCTCCCCAGCCATGGCAATGTTCTTCTGGGCTGTTGGTGTCCACCAGCATCTGTCATGCCCAGCGCAAGGAGCTTGTCGAGAGTCTGTGAGCTGGCTGGCTCGGAGCCTGAGACCTCTTTGCCTTGCTTTCCAAAGATCGTGGCTATGTGGGGAGCTGTGTCTGATTACACCCTGGGACAGCTGAAGCTGGACAAGGTGGGCTGGTGTCCTGGTCGCCGTCGCCCTGCAGGGATTCAGTCCTCCTGAGAGCTCCCTCCCTGAGCACTGCAGCAGCACGCTGAGACCACCCTGTGTGCCCAGAGCAGCTTCTTGGCCAACCAGGAGAGAAACCAAGTCCAGATCCCATCTGAGAAAGCATTCGGCACCCCCGAGGGCTTCACTCTTCCCTGTGGTCAGAGTGGAGAGACCAAGCAGAGAGACAGGGGATGATGCTGGGTCTGTGCCAAGGATGCCTTTTTGTCTTTTCCCTGGGCAGGGTGTCCTGGTTGCAGGACTCGGGACCTTCGCTACGGTCCAGGAGCTATTCCATGGCAAATGAGAGGTGCTTGTGGTTCACACACCCATCTTCCAGCTGGACATTGATGAGTTATGGCTGCGGGAGCTTGCGTTCCCCACAGTGATTATCCCCAGTGAGAAGGCAGCGGCCACCCTCTGCTTTCCCTCTCCACGTCCAGGGGGTCGCGTGCTCCCTGCTTCTTGGAAAGGGCTGGGAGAAGTAGACAATTGCCACCAAAGGTTTTGGGGACAGCTTGAGCTCCCCCAGAACAAGCGACTTCCCAAGAGCTGTTTCTATAAATGACCTTTTCTCCAGAATTTTGTTATGTATCTTGCATGGAAATTTGGCCTGCTGTGGCAGTGACGATGTTCCTCCTCCTTACAGACGATGTCAAGATCGAGGTGCTGAAGCACAAGCAGCTATCGAGAGCCACCTTCTTCTGTGGCACGTGGTGGAGAACTGTGTGCAAGCGTGTCACCCGACACTAAGGGGACAGACAGGTTCTTTTAGGGACCCTTGGTAGAATGATAACGACACTAAATTGTAGTTACAATTAAGCTTTATTTCTTAACAGGATACTATGGTTAGTAGAGCACCGAATTGATGATTAGAACAGCACGGGATTTCTACAAGCAGAATGAATGTAGTGCAATTGATAAGAATTTATAAGGTGACTTCTAATTTCTAATGACCTGGATGCTAATTTAACTTAGGATTTCTAATCACCTAGACCCTCGGCAGATCAGGTCAAATCTTAAGACATGGTTTCCTGTATCAATATAACAATCATAATCTAGACTCAGAAATCACATAAAAGAATAGGAGTCACTCACTCAATCCTCAGAGGAAGCAGATGATGGTGGAGGCGTCCCTGGTCCCCAGAGGGTCACGGCGCTCACTTTCCCGCTGCAGCAGTTGGGGTCCAAGTTCCCCACTTAGGACTTGTAACGGCTTGATTTTAGAGACACTGCTCTGTGTGCTGTTGCGCTTCCCTGTTCTGTGACGAGGTCATTAACACCACCTGCTTGGCCGGGTGCCTGGGACCTTAAGTCTGCTAAGGGAGGGAGTAATTGGCCTGCAGGCCAGGAACCCTGAGGCTGGTAGGGGCAGCAAGAAGGAATGTGTTTGGTTTGTCTACTCAGTGCACAGGACCGTCAGGGTCTGATAATGAGGGGAAGGGAACCAATATGTGACCTGCTCGATCAGAGAGAATGGCTGCCTGCATCATAAAATGGCGCTAGTGATGCTAAGTGCGTTACCAGGGGATGAAAGCAGGGGGTACTGGCCAGAGAAGGCAAAAGTGATAAGAACCAATAGGAGGCAACAGCAGGAAACGGGATGAAAAAACAGGAAGAGGAGGCAAGTAGATGAGGAGGAGGAAGAGACAACATGAGGCAAGAGGAGAGACGAGGAGGAGGAGAAGGAGGAGGCAGAAAGAGACAAGAGCATAATGATGAGCAAGGGGAGGCAGCAGTAGATAAGCATAATGAGGAGGAGGAAGAGGCAGAAAGAGACATCAGCATGATGAGGGGGAGGAGGAAAAGGAGAAGACAGGAGACAACAGTATAAAGATGAGGAATAGAAAACAGGAGGAGGAGGAGGAAGAGGAGGAGGAGGAGGAGGACTAGGAGGCAGTAGGAAACAAGAGCATGACAAGGAGGAGAAGGCACAGGAGGAGAAAAAGGAAGAGAAGGAGGCAGAAGGAGTCAGCTGCATGAGGAGGAGGAGAAGGAGGAGGAGGAGGAGGAGGAGGAGGAGGAGGAGAAAGCCAAAAGAGACAACAGCATGAGGAAGAGAAGAAGGGGAAGGAGGACGAGGAAGCTGCGGGAGACAAGAGGATGAGAAAGTGAAGTGGGAGGAGGGAGAGGAGGAGGAAGCTGCAGGAGAAAACAGGGACGAGGAGAATGAGAAGGAGGAAGAGGATGAGGAGGAATAGGAGTTAAGGGAAGAGGAGGAGGAGGAGGCGGCAACAGGAGACTACAGCTTGACTATGAAGAGTAGGACTAGAAGGAAGACAAGGAGGAGGAGAAGGAGGTGGAGTAGGTGGAGAAAGAGGAGGAGGAGTAGGCAGCAGGAGTCAACAGCATGATGAGGAGAGGGATGAAAAGGAGGAAGCAGAAGACAACAACTGGGTGACAAGGAATAGAAAACAGGAGGAGGAGAAGAAGGAAGAGGAAAGGGGAAGATGAGGAGGAAGAGGAGGAGGAGTATAAGGTGGAGGCAGTAGGAGACAATAGCATGAGAGAGGAGGAGGAGGAGGAGAAGGAAGAGGTGGCAGCAGGAGACAATAGCATGGGAAGGAGGAGGAGCTGGAGGTGGAGGAGGAAGAGCATGAGATGGAGGAGGCAGCAGGAAAGAACAGTATAGGGAGGAGGAGGAGGAGGAAGAGGAGGAGAGAGCATCAGGAGAGAACAGCATGACAATGTTGACAAGGAGAAGAAAGGAGTAGGAGGAGGAAGCAGGACACAGCAGTATGATGATGATGAGGAGGAGTAATCAGCAGGAGACAATAGCATGAAGATGAGGAGGAGGAGGCAGGTGAAAACAATGGTAGGAAGAGGAGGAGGAGGAGGAGGAGGAGGAGGAGGGGGAGCAGGAGGAGGAGGAGGAGACTGAGACAGAGGAGGAGGAGGAAGAGGCAGGAGACAACAGTATGAAGAGGAAGATGAGGAGTAGGAGAAGGCGGCGGAGGAGGAGGAGGCAGGAGAGAACAGCATGAGGAGGAGGAGGAGGAGGAGGACGTGGAAGAGGGAGTAGAGGGGGAGACGGAGGAGGACAAGGTAGCCAGGGACAACAGCATGACAAGGAGAAGGAAGAGGAGGAGGAGGAGGGGGAAGCAACAGGAGTCTACAGGATGAAGGAGGAGGCAACTGGAGGCAGTAGGAGGTAATCGGAGGCAACCGGAAGTGGAGGAAGGTGCAAATGGATGCAACAAGAGGCCACAGGAGGAGGAGGAGGAGGAGGAGGAGGAGGAGGAGGAGGAGGCGGCAACAGGAGGGAATCGAGTATACAGGAGGATGTGGAGGAAGAGGAGGAGAAGGGAACAGGAGGCCACTGGAATTCAGGAGGAGGAGGAGGAGGAGGAGCAGTTGACAGAAGGAAACAGGAGGTAAGACAAGGAGTGCAAGGTGGAGAATAAGAAGGAAGCAAAACAAGGAGGAGAAGGAGAGATTAGGGAACAGGAGGAAGAGGCAAGACGAGGCAACAGGAGACAATAGGAGGCAACAAGAGGCAAGAGGAGCAGAAGGACAGAGGAGGCAAGAGAAGGTGGAGGCCAAATGAGGCAAGAGGAGGAGGAGAAGGCAACAGGAGGACCAGGAGGAAACAGGATGCAACAGGAGGAAGGGAAAGGAAGAAGAGGACGAGGAGGTAAATGGAGGCAACAGGAGGAGGAGGATTAGGCAACAGGTGGCAGCAGGAGCAGGAGGTAAAGGAGGAGGAGGCAACAGGATACCACAGGAAGAATAGGAGGCAACAAGAAGGGGAGGAGGAGGAGGAGGAGGAGGAGGAGGCAGTAATAGGGGGAAACAGGAGCAGGAGGCAGCAGGAGGCAGTAGGAAGGGGAGACGAAGAAGGAAAAGGAAGAGCAGGAGGAGGGAAAGGAGGTGTAAAAGGAGAAAGAACCTGAGGAGGAGGAAGAAGAGGAAGAAAGTGAGGAGGAGGGGGAGGAAAGAAAAGGAGGAGAAAGAGGAGGAGGAACAGGAGGAGGAGGAGGAATAGAAGAGGAAGGAGGAATATTTTGAGGACCCGGAAGAGAAAGAGGAATAGGAGGAGGAGAATGAACAGCAGGAAGAGGAAGAAGATGGAGAGGAGGAATGGGAGGAAAAGGACGAGGAGATTAAGGAGAAACCGGAGGGAAAGGTGGAGGAGGAAGAGAAGGCATAGGAGGAAGAGGAGGAGCAGGCAGATCATGAAGAAGAGCAGGAGGCACAGGAGGAAGAAGAAGAAAACAGGATGAGGAGGGTGAGAAGAAAGAGGAAGAGGCAGGAAGGAAGAGGAAGAGGAAGAAGAGGAAGAGGATGAGGGGGAAGAGGAAGAAGAGGAAAAAAGGAGAAGAAGGTTGAGAAAAAAGCATTGGAAGAAGAGGAGGAGGAGGAGGAAGAGTTGGAAAATGAGGAGGAAAAGCAACAGGGTGAGGAAGAACAGGAGGAGGAGGAAGAGGAACAGGAAGAACATCGGGAGGAGGAGGCATAATAGGAGGATGAGGAGTAAGAACAAGAGGAAGAAGGACCAGAGGAGGAAGACCAGAAGGAAGACAAAGAGTTGGTAGCAGTGGAAGAAGAGGAGGAAGAAGAGGAGAAAGAAGAAAATAGAGCAGATTGGGGAGGACCAGGAGGAGGAGGAGGAGGAGGAAAAGCAGGAGAAGGAGGATGCAGAGAAGGATTAGCAGTAAAAGAGGAGGAGGAAAAAGCAGAAGAAGAGGAATATGAGGAGGAGGGGGAAGAGGAGGAGAAGGAAAAGGAGGGACAGGAGGACAAGAAGAAGAGGCAGAGGAGGAGTCGGAGGAAAAGGAGGAGGAGGAGGAGAAAAGAAGAGGAGGAGAAGAAGGAAAAAGGAGATCAGAGGCGGAATAGGAGGTGGAGAAGGAGGAAGATAAAGACGGCGAGCTGGAGGAGGAGGAGGAGGAGGAGGAACAGAAGAACAGGCGGAAGAGTAGTTGAAGGAAAAGCAGGAGGAGGAAGAGAAAGAGAAGGAGGAGAAAAATGAAGAGGACAAAGGAGAATGAAGAGGAGGAGGAGGAGGAGGAAGAAGACAGAAGAAGAACTGGAGAAGGAACAAAATACATAGGAGTAGTAAGAGACAGAAGACAGAAAGAACAAGAGGAGGGACAGGAAGAGCAGGAGAACGAGTACTAACATGAGGACAAAAAGGAGGAAGGGGGGAGAACACAAAGAACAGGGGGAGTTCTTCAAGAAGAAGAAGAGGAGGAGGAGGATAGGATAGAGGAAGAGGAGGAATATTGGGGGAGGAAGACAAGGAGGAGGAAGAATAGGAGGAAGGAGAGGAGGAAGACGAGGAGGAGGAGGAAGAGTAGGATCAGGAAGAAACAGGAGGAGGAACTAGCTTAACATGAGGAGGAGGAGCTGGAGGGGACTGAAGAAGGGAAGGAGAAAGAGGACGAGGAGGAAGAGGAGAAGCAAAAAGAAAGAGACGGAGGAGGAACAGGAGCTGGAGAAAGAGGAAGAAGAGGAGGAGGAGGAACAGGAAGAAGGAAGAGAGGAGGAGGGATTGTCAGAGGAGAAGAGGGAGGCGTAGAAGGAGTGGGGGGAGAATCATAAGGAAGAGAACGGTGAGGAAGAAGAGGGAGGAGGATGAAGAAGAGAAGGAGCAGGAGGACTAAGCACAGGAAGAGGAGCAGGATGAAGAGGAAGAGCAGGAGGAGGGGGAGTAAAAAGAGGAGGAGTAAAAGCAAGAGGAGGAGGACAGGGAGACCAAACAGGAGCAAAAAAAGAAGAAGAAGCAGGAGGAGGAAGAACAAAAAGATTAAGGGGAAGAAGAACAGTAGGAAAAAGAAATGAAGGAGGATGAAGAGCTAGAGGAAGAATAGGAGAAGGAGGAAGAAGACCATGAGGAGAAGAAGAGGAGAAGGGGGAGGGGAAAAACCGGAAGCAGAAGAGGAGGAGGAGGAAAGACGAGGAGGAAGCAGAGGAGGAGGGGGAGAAAGACGAGAAGGAGGAGGAAGAGGAGGGAAAAGGGGAGGAGGAGGATGGGGAGGAGGAGGAGGAACTGGAGGAAAAGGAGGCAGCGCTAGGTGAACAGGAGGAGGAGCAAGGCAAGGGGGATGATATGAAATCGAAGAAGGAGGATTAACCAGAAAAGGAGGAGGAGAAGGACGAACATAATGAGGAAAATAAGAAAAGGAAGAAAAGCATGACGAGGAGGATGAGGAGGAAGAGCAGAAGAAAGGAGGACTAGGAGGAACGGGAGGATTAAGGAAGAGGCAGAACAAGAACAGGATGAATAAATTAAATGGAGCAGGAACTTGAGGAACCATAGGAGAAAGCGGGAAAGGAGGAGGAGAAGGAAGAGGAAGAATGACAGGAAGAGGAGGAGAAAGGAAGTAAGGAGGAAGAGGAGGAGCAGGCAACAGAGGAGGGAGAGGGGGAGGATGAAGAAAAGAAGGAACAGGAAGAACGGGAGGAAAAGGAGGAGCAGGAAGAACAGAAAGGACAGGCAGAAGAAAAGGAATAAGACTAAGATCAGGGAGAGATGGAGGAGGAGGAACAGAAGGAAGAGGAAGAAAAGAAGGAAGCTGAGGAACAGAAGGATGAGGAGGAAGGAAAGGAGGAGGAAGAGCAGGAGGAGGCAGAGGACAAGGAGGAGGAGTAGGAACAGAAATAATATGAAGAAGTGGAGGAGAAGGCATAGGGCAAAACAGGAGGAAGAGGAAGAGAAAACTTTGTCATGCTGTTCTCTCCTACTGCCTCCTCCTCCTCCTCCTCCTCCTCCTCCTCCTCCTCCTCCTCCTCCTCCTCCTGCTCTTCTCTCCTGCTGCCTCCCCCTCCTCCATATCCTTCTCATCATGCTGTTGTTTCCTCCTACCTCCTCCGGTTCCTCATTGTCCTCCTCGTCCTAATCCTCCTCCTGCTCTTTTATCTCCTCTTCATCCTCATGCTCCTTGCTCCAGCTGCCTCCTCCTCTTTCACCTTTTCCTCATCCTCCTTGTCATGCTGTTGTCATCTGCTGTCCTCCCTCTCCTCTTTCTCCTCCTCCTCCTCCTTCTCGTGCTCTGGTCTCCTGCTGCCTCCTCCTCCTCCTCCTCCTCTTCCTCGTCACACAGTTTTCCTCCGATACTTCTACCTCCTTGTCCTACTCCTCTTCTTCCTCCTCAAATTCCTCCTCATGTTGTTGTCTCCTGCTGCCTCCTCCTCCTTGTCCTCCTCATCGTCCTCCTCTTCCTCCTCCTCCTCCTCATGTTCTTGTGTCTTGCTGCCTCCTTCTCCTTGTCCTATGTGGTCTCCTGATGACTCCCTCTCCTCTGCTTCCACCTCCTTGTCATGCTCTTGCATTCTGCTTCCTCCTCCTCTTCCTCCTCCTCCTCCCCCTCCTCCTTCTATGTCGTTATGTTGTCTGCTACTGCTCCCTCGTCCTCCTCCTAATCCGCCTCCTCCTCCTCCTTGTCCTCCTTGTCATGCTGTTCTCTCCTGCTTCCTCCTCCTCCTGCCCCTCCTTCTCTTCCTTCTCGTCTTGCTCTTGTCTCTTCCTGCCGCCTGTTCCTCCTCCTCCCCTCTACCTCCTCCTCATGCTGTTACATCCTGCTGCCTCCTCCTACTCCTCATCATCATCATCATGCGGTTGTCTCCTGCTGCCTCCTCCTTCTCTTCTTCCACCTCCTCCTCCTCCTCATCATCATGCAGTTCACTACTTGGGCCTCTTCATCCTCCTCATCTTCCTCCTCTTCCTCATTATGATATTGACTCCTGCTCTCTCCTCCACTCCTCCTCCCCCTCCTCCTCCTTCTACTCCTCCTCATTCTCCTGCTCCTGCTCCTCTTCTTCCTCCTCCTCCTCTTCATCACTCTGTTCTCTTATTCTGCCTCTTCCTCCTCATATTCCTCCTCATCACCGTACTGCTGTCTACTGATGTCTCCTCCTCCTCTTCCTCCTCTTCCACCTACTGCTCCTCATCATGCTCTTTTCTCCTGCTCCCTACTCCTATTCCTCCTCAATCTCCTTCTGTTCGTCCTCCTTTTCTTCCTACACCTCATAATGATTTTGCCCCCTCCTGCTTCCTACTCCTCCTCTTCCTTGCCATGATGTTCTCTCCTGATGCCTCCTCTTCCTCTTCCTCCTTCTCCTCATCATCATGCTGTTGTCTCTTAAGGACTGCTCCTCCTATTCCTCCTCCTCCCTGCCATCCTGTTGTTCCCTGCTGCCTTCAAATCCTCCTAATATTTCTCCTCCTCCTTCTGCCTCCTCCTTCTCTTCTTCATCATGGTCTTGACCCTACTGCCTAGTCCTCCGCATTATCTGTTCTCTCCTGCAGCATCATCCTCCTCCTCTTTCTCAACGTCGTCATGGTGTTGTCCTCTGCTGCCTTCTCCTTCTCTTTATCCCCCTCCTCCAATTCGTCCTCCTCCTCCTCCTCCTCTTCCTTCTCCTGCTCTTCCTCCTCATCTTCCTCAAACTCCTCCCAAGATGTTGTCTGTTGCTGCTTTCTCCTCCTCCTCCTCCTCTTCATCATGCTGCGATCGCCTGCTACCTTCTCCTCCTCATCATACTGCTCTCTCCTCCTGCCTCCACCTCCTCCTTCTCCTCCTCATCATACTGCTCTCTCCTCTGCCTCCTTCTCCTCCTCTTTGTCCTCATTTTCCTCCTAACCATGCTGTTCTCTGCTGCAGCCTCCTCCTCCTCCTCGTCATGTCGTTGTCTCCTGCTGCCTCCTCATCCTCATCTTTCTCCTCTTCCTCATCATGACGCTTTCTCCTGATCTATCCACACCCTCCTCCTCCTCCTCCTCCTCCGCCTCCCCATGCTCTTGTCTTCTCTTTCTCCTCATCCTCCTCCTGGTCCTCTTTCTCCTCATCATCATGCAGTTCTCTCCTGCTGTCTCCTCCTCCTCCTCTTCTTCCTCATCACACAGATTTCTTTTGCTACCTCCTCCTCCTCCTCCTCCTCCTCCTCCTCTTTTCCTCTTCCTGCTTCTCCTCATCCTCTCTTATACAGATACCTCCTCCTTCTCCTGCTCCTCCTGCTCCTCCTCATCATCATACTGATGGTCTCCAGCTGCCTCCTCCGCCTCCTCTTCATCATGCAGGTTTCTCTTTTGAACTTATTCTCCTCATCCTCATCAACATCACGCTCTTGTCACCTGCTGCCTCCTCCTCATCCTCCTCCTCGTCAAGCTGTTCTCTCTTGCTGCCTCTTCCTCGTCCTACTTCCCCTGCTCTTTCCTCCTGCTGCCTTGTCCTCTTCATCATCCTCCTTCTCCACTTCCTCCTCCTCCTGTTGTTGTCTCCTGCTGCCCCCTCCTCCTTGTCCTCCTCCTCATCGTCATACTTTTCTCACCTGCTGCCTCCTTTTCACCATCCTGTTGTCTCCAGCTGCTTTCTCCTGCTGCCTCCTCTTCCTACTCCTCTCCTCCTCATCCTCGTTCTCCTCTTCCTCCTCATCATGCTCTTGTGTCTTGCTGCCTCCTTCTCCTTGTCTTGTGTGGTCTCCTGATGCCTCCCTCTCCTCTGCCTCCACCTCCTGGTCATGCTGTTGCAGCCTGCTTCCTCCTTCTCTTCCTGCTACTCCTCCTTCTCCTTCTATGTGGTTATGCTATCTCCTCCTCCTCCTCCTCCTCCTCCTCCTAATCTTCCTCCTTCTCTTCCTTCACCTCCTTGTCATGCTGTTATCTCCTGCTGCCTCCTCCTACTCCTCATCATCATCATCATCATGCAGTTCTCTACTTTGGCCTCTTCACCCTCCTCATCTTCCTCCTCTTCCTCATCATGATGGTTGTCTCCTGCTCTCTCCTCCACTCCTCCTCCTCCTCCTCCTCCTCCTCCTCCTCCTCCTCCTCCTCCTCCTCCTCCTCCTCCTTCTATTCGCCCTCATTCTCCTGCTCCTGCTCCTCTTCTTCCTCCTCCTCCTCTTCATCACTCTGTTCTCTATTCTGCCTCTTCCTCCTCATTTTCATCCTCCTCCTCATCGCACTGCTGTCTACTGATGTCTCCTCCTCCTCTTCCTCCTCTTCCACCTACTGCTCCTCATCATGCTCTTTTCTCCTGCTCCCTACTCCTCTTCCTCTCATTCTGCTTCTGTTTCTCCTCCTTTTCTTCCTATGCCTCATTATAATTTTGTCCCCTTCTTCTGCCTCCTCCTCCTCCTCCTCTTCCTCGCTATGATTTTCTCTCCTGATGCCTCCTCTTCCTCTTCCTCCTTCTCATCATCATCATGCTGTTATCTCTTAATGACTACTCCTCCTCTTCCTCCGCCTCCTTGCCATGCTGTTTTTCCCTGCTGCCTTCACCTCCTCCTCATCTTCCTCCTCCTCATGACATTATGTCCTGCTGCCAGACTCCTTCTTCTCCTCCACCACCCCCTCCTCGCAATGTTGTTGTCCCCTGCTCCCTTCTCCTCCTCCTCCTCCTCTTTCGCCACCTCCTCCTCCTTCTCCTCCTCCTGCTCCCTCCTCCTTTTCTGCTCATCATCACGCTCTTGACTCCTGCAGCCGCCTTCTCCTCCTCTGTCTCTTCCTCCTCCTCCTCCTCGGGATTCTCCTGCTGCCTACTTCTCCTCTCACTCCTCCTCCTTTTCCTAATCCTACTCATCAAGCTGTTGTCTCTTCATGCCTCCTCCCCCTCTTCCTCCTCCTCCCTGCCATGCTGTTGTTCCCTGCAGCCTTCAACTCCTCATTTTTCTCCTCCTCCTTCTGTCTCCTCCCGCTCCTCCTCGTCATGCTCTTGACCCTGCTGCCTAGTCCTCCTCATTATCTGTTCTCTCCTGCAGCCTCCTCCTCCTCCTCTTTCTCGTCATTGTCATGGTGTTGTCCTCTGCTGCCTTCTCCTTCTCTTTATCCGCCTCCTCCAATTCGTCATCCTCCTCCTCCTCCTTCTGCTCTTCCTCCTCATCTTCCTCCTCCTCCTCACAAGCTGTTGTCTCTTGCTGCATTCTCCTCCTCCTCCTCTTCATCATGCTGCGGTCGCCTGCTGCCTTCTCCTCCTCCTCATTACGCTCCTCTCTCCTCCTGCCTCCACCGCCTCCTCCTCATCATCATACTGCTCTCTTCTCTGCCTCCTTCTCCTCTTCCTTGTCCTCATTTTCCTCCCACCATGCTGTTCTCTCCTGCAGCCTCCTCCTCCTCCTCCTCATGCGGTTGTCTCCTGCTGCCTCCTCATCTTTCTCCTCTTCCTCATCATGATGCTTTCTTCCCCTCTATCCCCATCCTCCTCCTCCTCCTCCTCCCCATGCTCTTGTCTTCTCTTTCTCCTCATCCTTCCCCTGGTCCTCTTTCTCCTCATCATCACATACTTGTCTCCTGCTGTCTCCTCCTCCTCCTCCTCTTCTTCCTCGTCATGCAGATTTCTTCTGCTACCTCCTCATCCTTGTCCTCCTCCTCCTCCTCCTCCTCTCTTTCCTCTTCCTCCTCCTCCTCCTCCTCCTCCTGTCTCATCTTGATACCTCCTCCTCCTCCTCCTGCTCCTCCTGCTCCTCATCATCGTCATACTGATGGTCTCCGGCTGCCTCCTCCGCCTCCTATTCACCATGCAGGTTTCTCTTTCGAACTTATTCTCCTCATCCTCATCATCATCACACTCTTGTCTCCTGCTACCTCCTCCTCACCCTCCTCCTCATCATGCTGTTCTCTCTTGCTGTCTCCTCCTCGTCCTACTTGCCCTGCTCTTTCCTCCTACTGCCTTGTCCTCTTCATCATCCGCCTTCTCCACTTCCTTCTCCTCCTCCTCATCCTCCTCCTCGCCATGCTATTGTTTCCTCCTGTCTCCTCATCATGTAGTCTCCTTCTGCCTACTGCCCTCCTCCTCCTCCTTTTCCTCATCCTCCTTGTTGTGCTTTTGTCTGCTGCTGCTTCCTCCTCACTTTCCCGCTGCAGCAGTTGGGGTCCAAGTTCCCCACTTAGGACTTGTAACGGCTTGATTTTAGAGACACTGCTCTGTGTGCTGTTGCGCTTCCCTGTTCTGTGACGGGGTCATCAACACCACCTGCTTGGCCGGGTGCCTGGGACCTTAAGTCTGCTAAGGGAGGGAGTAATTGGCCTGCAGGCCAGGAACCCTGAGGCTGGTAGGGGCAGCAAGAAGGAATGTGTTTGGTTTGTCTACTCAGTGCACAGGACCGTCAGGGTCTGATAATGAGGGAAAGGGAACAAATACGTGACCTGCTCGATCAGAGAGAATGGCTGCTTGCATCATGAAATGGCATTAGTGGTGCTAAGTGCATTACCGGGGATGAAAGCAGGGGGTACTGGCAACAGAAGGCAAAAATGGCAGAAACAATAGGAGGCAACAGCAGGTAACAGGACCAAAACCAGGAACAGGAGGCAAGAAATTATGAGGAGGAAGAGACAACATGAGGCAAGAGGAGAGACGAGGAGGAGGAGAAGGAGGAGGCAGCAAGAGGCAACAGTATGAAGATGAGGAATAGAAAACAGAGGAGGAGGAGAAGGAGGAGGCAGTAGGAAACAAGATCATGACTAGGCGGAGGATGAAGAGGAGGCAGGTGATAATAGCATGACGATGAGGAATAGAGAACAGAGGAGGGGGAGAAGGAGGAAGAGGAGGAGAAAGATGAGGAGAAGGAATAGGTGGAGGAGGAGTATAGGGAGGAGGAGGAAGAAGAGGAGGATTTTAAGGAGGAGGCGGCAGAGGAGGAGGAGGAGGAGGAGGCAGTAGGAGACGAGCATGACAAGGAGGAGTAGGCATATGAGGAGAAAAAGGGGGAGAAGGAGGCAGAAGGAGAGAACTGGAGGAGGAGGAGGAGGAGGAGGAGGAGAAAGCCAAAAGAGACAATAGCATGAGGCAGAGGAGAAGGGGAAGGAGGACAAGGAAGCCGCAGGAGACAACAGGATGACAAAGTGGAAGAGCAGGAGGAGGAGGAGGGGGAGTTGGCTTCAGGAAACAACAGGATGACAAGGAGAAGGCGGCGTAGGATGCGAAAAACAAGGAAGAGGAGGCAGCATGAAACAACAGCTTAGGGAGCAGGAGGTGGAGGAGGCAGCAGGAGATAATAGAAGTATGTGGAGGAGACAGGAGACACCAGCATGTGGAAGAAGAGGAGGAGGAGAAGAGGAAGATAAGGAGGAGGAGGCAGCAGGGAACAACAGCATGACAAGATGGAGGAGGCGGAGGAGGATGAGGAGGAGGCAGGAGATAAAAGGATGACGAGAGGGGTGAGGGGAATGATGGCTAGGAAGAGGAGGAGTAAGAGGAGGAGGAGGAGGAGAACGAGGATGAGGAGAAGGAGGAGAACGTTGAGGAAGAAGCAGGAGACAATGCCATGATGAAGAGGAGGAGTAAGAGGAGGGGGAGGAGGAAGAGGAGGAACAAGAAGCAGCAGGAGAGAACAGCATGAGGCGGAGGAGGAGGAGGAGGATTTGTCGGCGGAGGAGGAGGACGAAAGATACCACAGCATGTCGAGGAGGAGGAGGAGGTGGAGGAGTTGGCAGCAGGAGGCAATCGCATGGAAAGGATTAGGAGGCAGAGGAGGAAGAGGAAGAGGAGGAGGACGAGGAGGAGGCAGCAGCGGACAATATCAGGGGAGCAGAACAAGGAGGAGAAGGAGGATGAAGAGGAGGCAGTAGTAGAAAACAGAAGGATGAAGAAGAGGTAGGAGGTAACCGTATGTAAATGCAGAGAAAGAGGAGGAGGAGCAGAAGGAAGAGGAGGAGGAGGAAATGAAGGAGTATAAGGAGGAGAAAGAAGAGAAGGAAAAGGAAGTATGAGGAGAAAGAGGAGAAAGAGGATGAGGTGGCGGCAGGAGACATGAGCATGAGGAGGAGAAGCAGGAGGAGGAGGAGGAAGAGGAAGATGAGGAGGAAGAGGAGAAGAACATGGAGGAGGAGGATGACGACGATGACCAGGAGGAGGAGGAGGAGGAAGAGACAGTCAGAGACAATAGCGTGAAGAGAAGGCGAAGGCAGAGGAGGAGGAGGAAGAGTAGGAGGAGGGGGATGCAGCAGAAGGCAACAGCATGATGAGCAGGAGGAGGAGGAGGAGGAGGAGGAGAAAAGGAAGAGGTGGGAGCGGGATACAACAGCATGAGGAGGAGCAGGAGGAGTAAATGTAGGAACGGGCAGGAAGAAACAACAGCATGAGCAGTTGGAGGATGAGTAAGAGGAAGAGGGAGAGGAGAAGGAGGAGTAAATTGGGGTAAGGGAAGATGAGGTGATGGAGGGAACAGGAGACTCTTGCTTGACAAGGAAGAGAAGGACTAGAAGGAGGAGGATAAGGAGGTGGAGGAGGAGGAGGAGGAGAAGAAGGAGGCATCAGGACACAACAGCATGAGGAGGAGAAGGCGTAGGAGGAGAAAGAGGAAGAGGAGCAGGCAGCAGGAGACGAGAGCATGATGATGATGGGGAGAAGGAAACCACAGGAGGCAAGAGCATGAGTAAGAGGAGAAGTGGCAGGAGGACAAGGAAGCCACAGGACACAGCAGCATGACAATGGGGAGGAGGAGGAGATGACAGGAAGAGCAGGAGAACGAGTACTAACATTAGGAAGAAAAGGAGGAAGCGGGGAGAACAGGAGGAAGAAGAAGAAGAAGAAGAAGAAGAAGAAGAAGAAGAAGAAGAAGAAGAAGAAGAAGAAGAAGAAGAAGAAGAAGAAGAAGAAGAAGAAGAAGAAGAAGAAGAAGAAGAAGAAGAAAGAAGAAGAAGAAGAAGAAGAAGAAGAAGAAGAAGAAGAAGAAGAAGAAGAAGAAGAAGAAGAAGAAGAAGGTAAAAGGAGGGGGAGTATAAGAATAAGGAAGAGAAAGGTGAGGAAGAAGAGGGAAGAGGAAGAGGATGAAGAAGAGAAGGAGCAGGAGGACTAAGCACAGGAAGAGGAGCAGGATGAAGAGGAAGAGCAGGAGGAGTAAAAAGAGGAGGAGTAAAAGCAGGAGGAGGAGGACAGGGAGACAAACAGGAGCAAAAAAAGAAGGAGGAGCAGGAGGAAGAAGAAGAAGATTAGGGGGAAGAAGAGGAGGAAGAAGAATAAATGACGGAGGATGAAGAGCTAGAGGAAGAATAGGAGAAGGAGGAAGAAGACCATGAGGAAGAAGAACAGGAGAAGGGGGAGGGGAAAAACCGGAGGCAGAAGAGGAGGGAGGAGAAAGACGAGAAGGAGGAGGAAGAGGAGGAAAAAGGGGAGGAGGAGGATGGGGAGGAGGAGGAGGAACTGGAGGAAAAGGAGGCAGCGCTAGGTGAACAGGAGGAGGAGCAAGGCAAGGGGGATGATATGAAATCGAAGAAGGAGGATTAACCAGAAAAGGAGGAGGAGAAGGACGAACATAATGAGGAAAATAAGAAAAGGAAGAAAAGCATGACGAGGAGGATGAGGAGGAAGAGCAGAAGAAAGGAGGACTAGGAGGAACGGGAGGATTAAGGAAGAGGCAGAACAAGAAGAGGATGAAGAAATTAAAAGGAGCAGGAACTTGAGGAACCATTGGAGAAAGCGGGAAAGGAGGAGGAGAAGGAAGAGGAGGAATGACAGGAAGAGGAGGAGAAAGGAAGTAAGGAGGAAGAGGAGGAGGAGGCAACAGAGGAGGGAGAGGG
Source organism: Aptenodytes patagonicus (assembly GCF_965638725.1). NCBI lineage: Eukaryota > Metazoa > Chordata > Aves > Sphenisciformes > Spheniscidae > Aptenodytes > Aptenodytes patagonicus. The sequence goes on along the minus strand of NW_027472153.1, from coordinate 21,569 downwards.
GGAGGATGAAGAAAAGAAGGAACAGGAAGAACGGGAGGAAAAGGAGGAGCAGGAAGAACAGAAAGGGCAGGCAGAAGAAAAGGAATAAGACTAAGATCAGGGAGAGATGGAGGAGGAGGAACAGAAGGAAGAGGAAGAAAAGAAGGAAGCTGAGGAACAGAAGGATGAGGAGAAAGGAAAGGAGGAGGAAGAGCAGGAGGAGGTAGAGGACAAGGAGGAGGAGGAACAACAGAAATCCTCCTTGTCGTGCTGTTGTCTCCTGCTGCCTTCTCTTCCTCCTCCTCCACCTCTTCCACAAACTGCTCCCCATCTTGCTGTTTTGTCCTGCTCCATACTCCTCCTCCTCCTCCTCCTCATTGTCCTCGTTCTATTCCTCCTCCTTTTCTTCCTACACCTCATCATGCTTTTGCCCCCTCTTGCCTCCGCCTCTTCCTCCTCCTCTTCCTCGCCATGATGTTCTCTCCTGCTGCCTCCTCTTCCTCTTCCTCTTCCTCCTTCTCCTCATCATCATGCTCTTGTCTCTTAATGACTGCTCCTCCTCTTCCTCCTCCTCCTTGCCATGGTGTTGTCCCCTGCTGCCTTCACCTCCTCCTCCTCCTCCTCTACCTCCACATCCTCCTTGTCATGCTGATGTTTCCTGCTGCCAGCCTCCTCCTTCTCTTCCACCACCCCCTCCTCATAACGTTGTTGTCCCCTGCTCCCTTCTCCTCCTCCTCCTCCTCCTCCTTCTCTTCCTCCTCCTCCTCATGATGTTCTCTCTTGCTGCCTCCTCCTCCTCTTCTTCCTCCTACTCCTCGTCATGCAGTTTTCTATTTCGGCCTCATCATCATCTTCCTCCTAGGAGGATGCATGATCTTGTCTCCTGCTGTCTTCTCCTTCCTCCTCCTCCTCCTCCTCCTGTTCTTTCGTACAGCCTCCACCTCCTCCATGTCATGCTCCTCTCTACTCCCGCCTCCTCCTCCTCCTCCTCCTCATGCTCTCATGTCTTGCTGCCTCCTTCTTCTTGTCCTATTTGGTCTCCTGATGCCTCCCTCTCCTCTGCCTCCAACTCCTTGTCATGCTGTTGCATTCTGCTTCCTCCTCCTCTTCCTCCTCCTCCTCCTTCTCCTTCTACCTGGTTATATTATCTGTTGCAGCTCCTCCTAATCCTCCTCCTTCTCCTCCTTCTCCTCCTTCTCATGCTGTTCTGCCCTACTTCCTCTTCCTCCTGCCTCTCCTCCTCTTCCTCCTCGTCATGCTCTTGTCTCTTCCTGCCTCCTCTTCCTCCTCCTCCCCTCTACCTCCTCCTCTTCATGTTGTTATCTCCTGCTGCCTCCTCCTCCTCCTAAGCGACGTGCTGTTCTCTTCTTATACCTCTTCCTCCTATTCCTCATCTTTCTATTCCTTCTCCTCATACTCTTGTTTCCTGATTTCTCCTCCTCCTCTAGCTCCTCCTCCTCCTTCTCCTCATACTGTTTTCTTCCCCTGCCTTGTTCTCCTCCTCGTCCTCCTCCTCATGCCGTTCTCTCTTGTTGCCTCCTCCTCCTCCTTCTCCTAGCCCTGCTCTTTGCTCCTGCTGCCATCTCACTTAATTGTCCTCATCCTCCTCTGCCGCCTCCTCCTCTACCTCCTCCTCCTCCACATCATCCTGTTTACTCCTGCTGTCCTTCTCCACCTCTTCCTCTTCACGATTTTCTCTACTCTACGTCCTCCTCTTTTTACTTCTCCTCCTCCTCCTGTTCATCTGCTGTTTCCGCCACCTCCTCCAACTCCTCCTCGCCATGCTCTTTTCTTCTTCTGCCCCCTCCTCCTCCTCCTCCTCATGCGGTTGTCTCCTGCTGCCTCCTCAATTTTCTCCTCTTCCTCATCATGATGCTTTCTTCCCCTCTATCCCAAACCTCCTCCTCCTTCTCCTCCTCCTCGCCATGCTATTGTTTCCTCCTGTCTCCTCCTCATCATCATGGTGTAGTGTCCTTCTGCCTGCTGCCCTCCTCCTCCTCCTTTTCCTCATCCTCCTTGTTGTGCTTTTGTCTGCTGCTGCTTCCTCCTCACTTTCCCGCTGCAGCAGTTGGGGTCCAAGTTCCCCACTTAGGACTTGTGACTGCTTGATTTTAGAGACACTGCTCTGTGTGCTGTTGCGCTTCCCTGTTCCGTGATGGGGTCATCAACACCACCTGCTTGGCCGGGTGCCTGGGACCTTAAGTCTGCTAAGGGAGGGAGTAATTGGCCGGCAGGCCAGGAACCCTGAGAAAACAGGAGGCAAAAAGATGTTGAGGAGGAAGAGACAACATGAGGAAAGAGGAGACAACAGGAGGAGAAGGAGGAGGAGGAGGCAGAAGGAGACAACAGCATAACGAGGCAGAGGTTGAAAAGGAAGGAGACCACAGCATGATGTTGATAATGATGATGATGATGAGGAGGAGGAGGAGGAAGGCAAAAGAGACAACAGCATGAGGCAGAGGAGAAGGGGAAGGAGGACGAGGGAGCCGCAGGAGAAAACAGGATGACAAGTGGAGGTGGAGGAGGGGGAGGAGGAGGAGTAGGAAGCTACAGTAGACAAGAGAAGGATGATGAGGAGGAAGGAGACAACATCATGATCAGGAACAGAAGGAGGAAGAGGACGAGGAGGAAGAGGAGATAAGGGAAGAGGAGGAGGAGGAGGCAGCAGGAATCAACAGCATGAGGAGGAGGAGGATGAAAAGCAGGAGGCAGGAGACACCACCATGGTGACAGGTCTAGAAAACAGAGGAGGAGGAGAAGGCGGCAGAGGAAGGGGAAGACGAGAAGGAGAAAGAGGAGGAGGAGTATGAGGAGGAGGAGGTGGAGAAGGAAGCATTAAGAGACAATAGCATGACAGAGGAGGAGGAGGAGGCAGCAGGAGGTCAGAGAAGGTTATGGAGGAGAGAGGAGGCACCAGGATGTTGAGGAAGTGGAGGAGGGGGAGGAGGATGCAGGAGGCAAAAGCGTGGGGAGGAGGAGCAGGAGGAGAAGTAGGATGGGGAAGCAGCAGGAGACAACAGGATGATGAGCAGGAGGAGGAGAAGGAGGAGGGGAAAGAGGAAGAGGTGGGAGCAGGGTAGAACAGCATGAGGAGGAGCAGGAGGAGTAAAAGTAGGAACAGGCAGGAAGAGACAGCATCATGAGCAATAGGAGGATGAGGAAGAGGAAGAGGGGGAGGAGAAGGAGGAGTAAATGGGTGTAAAAGACGATGTGGAGAAGGAGGCAACAGGAGACTCTTGCTTGACGAGGAAGAGAAGGACTGTAAGGAGGAGGAGGAGGAGGGTAAGGAGGCGGAGGATGAGGAGAAGGAGGCAGCAGGAGGCAACAGCATGGGGAGGAGGAAGAGAATGAGGAGGAGGAGGAAGAATGGAATGAGGAGGAAGCAGTATGAGACAACAGCATGATATGGAGTAGAAGGCGTAGGAGGAGGAAGAAGGGAAGGAGGAGGTAGCAGGATACAACAGCATGAGAGAGAGGAGGAAGAGACGGAAGAGGTGACAGCAGGAGACAATAGCATGGCAAGGATGAGGAGCTGGAGGTGGAGGAGGAAGAGCATGAGATGGAGGAGGCAGCATGAGAGAACAGCATAGGGGGGGAGGAGGACGAGGAGGAAGCAGGAGATAAGAGAAGGATGTGGAGGAGAGAGGAGACACCAGCATGTGGAGGAAGAGGAGGAGGAGAGGGAGGAAGATAAGGAGGTGGAGGCAGCTGGAGAGAATAGCGTGACCCAGAGGAGGAGGAGGAGGATAAGGAAGTGGAGGAGGAGAAGGACGAGGAGGAGGAGGCTAAAGGAGGCAAAAGCACGGCGAGGAGGAGCAGGAAGAGAGGTAGGCGGAGGAGGCAGCAGGAGACAACAGCATGACTATTTGGATGCGGGGGACAAAGAGGAGGAGGTGGCGGAGGCAGTAGACAAGCACATAACGGGGCGGAGGAGGAGGAGGAGGAGGAGGAAGAGACAGGAGAAAATAGCATGAAGTGAAGGAGAAGGCAGAGGATGAAGAGGAGGAGGAGGAGGAAGAGGGGGAGGCAGCAGTATACAACAGCATGACAAGGAGGAGAAGGACTAGAAGGAGGAGGATAAGGAGGTGGAGGAGGAGGAGGAGGAGAAGAAGGAGGCATCAGGACACAACAGCATGAGGAGGAGAAGGCGTAGGAGGAGAAAGAGGAAGAGGAGCAGGCAGCAGGAGACGAGAGCATGATGATGATGGGGAGAAGGAAACCACAGGAGGCAAGAGCATGAGTAAGAGGAGAAGTGGCAGGAGGACAAGGAAGCCACAGGACACAGCAGCATGACAATGGGGAGGAGGAGGAGATGACAGGAAGAGCAGGAGAACGAGTACTAACATTAGGAAGAAAAGGAGGAAGCGGGGAGAACAGGAGGAAGAAGAAGAAGAAGAAGAAGAAGAAGAAGAAGAAGAAGAAGAAGAAGAAGAAGAAGAAGAAGAAGAAGAAGAAGAAGAAGAAGAAGAAGAAGAAGAAGGTAGGTAAAAGGAGGGGGAGTATAAGAATAAGGAAGAGAAAGGTGAGGAAGAAGAGGGAAGAGGGAAGAGGATGAAGAAGAGAAGGAGCAGGAGGACTAAGCACAGGAAGAGGAGCAGGATGAAGAGGAAGAGCAGGAGGAGTAAAAAGAGGAGGAGTAAAAGCAGGAGGAGGAGGACAGGGAGACCAAACAGGAGCAAAAAAAGAAGGAGGAGCAGGAGGAAGAAGAAGAAGATTAGGGGGAAGAAGAGGAGGAAGAAGAATAAATGACGGAGGATGAAGAGCTAGAGGAAGAATAGGAGAAGGAGGAAGAAGACCATGAGGAAGAAGAACAGGAGAAGGGGGAGGGGAAAAACCGGAGGCAGAAGAGGAGGAGGAGGAAAGACAAGAAGGAGGAGGAAGAGGAGGAAAAAGGGGAGGAGGAGGATGGGGAGGAGGAGGAGGAACTGGAGGAAAAGGAGGCAGCGCTAGGTGAACAGGAGGAGGAGCAAGGCAAGGGGGATGATATGAAATCGAAGAAGGAGGATTAACCAGAAAAGGAGGAGGAGAAGGACGAACATAATGAGGAAAATAAGAAAAGGAAGAAAAGCATGACGAGGAGGATGAGGAGGAAGAGCAGAAGAAAGGAGGACTAGGAGGAACGGGAGGATTAAGGAAGAGGCAGAACAAGAAGAGGATGAAGAAATTAAAAGGAGCAGGAACTTGAGGAACCATTGGAGAAAGCGGGAAAGGAGGAGGAGAAGGAAGAGGAGGAATGACAGGAAGAGGAGGAGAAAGGAAGTAAGGAGGAAGAGGAGGAGGAGGCAACAGAGGAGGGAGAGGGGGAGGATGAAGAAAAGAAGGAACAGGAAGAACGGGAGGAAAAGGAGGAGCAGGAAGAACAGAAAGGGCAGGCAGAAGAAAAGGAATAAGACTAAGATCAGGGAGAGATGGAGGAGGAGGAACAGAAGGAAGAGGAAGAAAAGAAGGAAGCTGAGGAACAGAAGGATGAGGAGAAAGGAAAGGAGGAGGAAGAGCAGGAGGAGGTAGAGGACAAGGAGGAGGAGGAACAACAGAAATCCTCCTTGTCGTGCTGTTGTCTCCTGCTGCCTTCTCTTCCTCCTCCTCCACCTCTTCCACAAACTGCTCCCCATCTTGCTGTTTTGTCCTGCTCCATACTCCTCCTCCTCCTCCTCCTCATTGTCCTCGTTCTATTCCTCCTCCTTTTCTTCCTACACCTCATCATGCTTTTGCCCCCTCTTGCCTCCGCCTCTTCCTCCTCCTCTTCCTCGCCATGATGTTCTCTCCTGCTGCCTCCTCTTCCTCTTCCTCTTCCTCCTTCTCCTCATCATCATGCTCTTGTCTCTTAATGACTGCTCCTCCTCTTCCTCCTCCTCCTTGCCATGGTGTTGTCCCCTGCTGCCTTCACCTCCTCCTCCTCCTCCTCTACCTCCACATCCTCCTTGTCATGCTGATGTTTCCTGCTGCCAGCCTCCTCCTTCTCTTCCACCACCCCCTCCTCATAACGTTGTTGTCCCCTGCTCCCTTCTCCTCCTCCTCCTCCTCCTCCTTCTCTTCCTCCTCCTCCTCATGATGTTCTCTCTTGCTGCCTCCTCCTCCTCTTCTTCCTCCTACTCCTCGTCATGCAGTTTTCTATTTCGGCCTCATCATCATCTTCCTCCTCTTCCTTGTCATGATCTTGTCTCCTGCTGTCTTCTCCTTCCTCCTCCTCCTCCTCCTCCTGTTCTTTCGTACAGCCTCCACCTCCTCCATGTCATGCTCCTCTCTACTCCCGCCTCCTCCTCCTCCTCCTCCTCATGCTCTCATGTCTTGCTGCCTCCTTCTTCTTGTCCTATTTGGTCTCCTGATGCCTCCCTCTCCTCTGCCTCCAACTCCTTGTCATGCTGTTGCATTCTGCTTCCTCCTCCTCTTCCTCCTCCTCCTCCTTCTCCTTCTACCTGGTTATATTATCTGTTGCAGCTCCTCCTAATCCTCCTCCTTCTCCTCCTTCTCCTCCTTCTCATGCTGTTCTGCCCTACTTCCTCTTCCTCCTGCCTCTCCTCCTCTTCCTCCTCGTCATGCTCTTGTCTCTTCCTGCCTCCTCTTCCTCCTCCTCCCCTCTACCTCCTCCTCTTCATGTTGTTATCTCCTGCTGCCTCCTCCTCCTCCTAAGCGACGTGCTGTTCTCTTCTTATACCTCTTCCTCCTATTCCTCATCTTTCTATTCCTTCTCCTCATACTCTTGTTTCCTGATTTCTCCTCCTCCTCTAGCTCCTCCTCCTCCTTCTCCTCATACTGTTTTCTTCCCCTGCCTTGTTCTCCTCCTCGTCCTCCTCCTCATGCCGTTCTCTCTTGTTGCCTCCTCCTCCTCCTTCTCCTAGCCCTGCTCTTTGCTCCTGCTGCCATCTCACTTAATTGTCCTCATCCTCCTCTGCCGCCTCCTCCTCTACCTCCTCCTCCTCCACATCATCCTGTTTACTCCTGCTGTCCTTCTCCACCTCTTCCTCTTCACGATTTTCTCTACTCTACGTCCTCCTCTTTTTACTTCTCCTCCTCCTCCTGTTCATCTGCTGTTTCCGCCACCTCCTCCAACTCCTCCTCGCCATGCTCTTTTCTTCTTCTGCCCCCTCCTCCTCCTCCTCCTCATGCGGTTGTCTCCTGCTGCCTCCTCAATTTTCTCCTCTTCCTCATCATGATGCTTTCTTCCCCTCTATCCCAAACCTCCTCCTCCTTCTCCTCCTCCTCGCCATGCTATTGTTTCCTCCTGTCTCCTCCTCATCATCATGGTGTAGTGTCCTTCTGCTGCTGCCCTCCTCCTCCTTTTCCTCATCCTCCTTGTTGTGCTTTTGTCTGCTGCTGCTTCCTCCTCACTTTCCCGCTGCAGCAGTTGGGGTCCAAGTTCCCCACTTAGGACTTGTGACTGCTTGATTTTAGAGACACTGCTCTGTGTGCTGTTGCGCTTCCTGTTCCGTGATGGGGTCATCAACACCACCTGCTTGGCCGGGTGCCTGGGACCTTAAGTCTGCTAAGGGAGGGAGTAATTGGCCGGCAGGCCAGGAACCCTGAGAAAACAGGAGGCAAAAAGATGTTGAGGAGGAAGAGACAACATGAGGAAAGAGGAGACAACAGGAGGAGAAGGAGGAGGAGGAGGCAGAAGGAGACAACAGCATAACGAGGCAGAGGTTGAAAAGGAAGGAGACCACAGCATGATGTTGATAATGATGATGATGATGAGGAGGAGGAGGAGGAAGGCAAAAGAGACAACAGCATGAGGCAGAGGAGAAGGGGAAGGAGGACGAGGGAGCCGCAGGAGAAAACAGGATGACAAGTGGAGGTGGAGGAGGGGGAGGAGGAGGAGTAGGAAGCTACAGTAGACAAGAGAAGGATGATGAGGAGGAAGGAGACAACATCATGATCAGGAACAGAAGGAGGAAGAGGACGAGGAGGAAGAGGAGATAAGGGAAGAGGAGGAGGAGGAGGCAGCAGGAATCAACAGCATGAGGAGGAGGAGGATGAAAAGCAGGAGGCAGGAGACACCACCATGGTGACAGGTCTAGAAAACAGAGGAGGAGGAGAAGGCGGCAGAGGAAGGGGAAGACGAGAAGGAGAAAGAGGAGGAGGAGTATGAGGAGGAGGAGGTGGAGAAGGAAGCATTAAGAGACAATAGCATGACAGAGGAGGAGGAGGAGGCAGCAGGAGGTCAGAGAAAGTTATGGAGGAGAGAGGAGGCACCAGGATGTTGAGGAAGTGGAGGAGGGGGAGGAGGATGCAGGAGGCAAAAGCGTGGGGAGGAGGAGCAGGAGGAGAAGTAGGATGGGGAAGCAGCAGGAGACAACAGGATGATGAGCAGGAGGAGGAGAAGGAGGAGGGGAAAGAGGAAGAGGTGGGAGCAGGGTAGAACAGCATGAGGAGGAGCAGGAGGAGTAAAAGTAGGAACAGGCAGGAAGAGACAGCATCATGAGCAATAGGAGGATGAGGAAGAGGAAGAGGGGGAGGAGAAGGAGGAGTAAATGGGTGTAAAAGACGATGTGGAGAAGGAGGCAACAGGAGACTCTTGCTTGACGAGGAAGAGAAGGACTGTAAGGAGGAGGAGGAGGAGGAGGGTAAGGAGGCGGAGGATGAGGAGAAGGAGGCAGCAGGAGGCAACAGCATGGGGAGGAGGAAGAGAATGAGGAGGAAGAATGGAATGAGGAGGAAGCAGTATGAGACAACAGCATGATATGGAGTAGAAGGCGTAGGAGGAGGAAGAAGGGAAGGAGGAGGTAGCAGGATACAACAGCATGAGAGAGAGGAGGAAGAGACGGAAGAGGTGACAGCAGGAGACAATAGCATGGCAAGGATGAGGAGCTGGAGGTGGAGGAGGAAGAGCATGAGATGGAGGAGGCAGCATGAGAGAACAGCATAGGGGGGGAGGAGGACGAGGAGGAAGCAGGAGATAAGAGAAGGATGTGGAGGAGAGAGGAGACACCAGCATGTGGAGGAAGAGGAGGAGGAGAGGGAGGAAGATAAGGAGGTGGAGGCAGCTGGAGAGAATAGCGTGACCCAGAGGAGGAGGAGGAGGATAAGGAAGTGGAGGAGGAGAAGGACGAGGAGGAGGAGGCTAAAGGAGGCAAAAGCACGGCGAGGAGGAGCAGGAAGAGAGGTAGGCGGAGGAGGCAGCAGGAGACAACAGCATGACTATTTGGATGCGGGGGACAAAGAGGAGGAGGTGGCGGAGGCAGTAGACAAGCACATAACGGGGCGGAGGAGGAGGAGGAGGAGGAGGAAGAGACAGGAGAAAATAGCATGAAGTGAAGGAGAAGGCAGAGGATGAAGAGGAGGAGGAGGAGGAAGAGGGGGAGGCAGCAGTATACAACAGCATGACAAGGAGGAGAAGGACTAGAAGGAGGAGGATAAGGAGGTGGAGGAGGAGGAGGAGGAGAAGAAGGAGGCATCAGGACACAACAGCATGAGGAGGAGAAGGCGTAGGAGGAGAAAGAGGAAGAGGAGCAGGCAGCAGGAGACGAGAGCATGATGATGATGGGGAGAAGGAAACCACAGGAGGCAAGAGCATGAGTAAGAGGAGAAGTGGCAGGAGGACAAGGAAGCCACAGGACACAGCAGCATGACAATGGGGAGGAGGAGGAGATGACAGGAAGAGCAGGAGAACGAGTACTAACATTAGGAAGAAAAGGAGGAAGCGGGGAGAACAGGAGGAAGAAGAAGAAGAAGAAGAAGAAGAAGAAGAAGAAGAAAGAAGAAGAAGAAGAAGAAGAAGAAGAAGAAAAGAAGAAGAAGAAGGTAAAAGGAGGGGGAGTATAAGAATAAGGAAGAGAAAGGTGAGGAAGAAGAGGGAAGAGGGAAGAGGATGAAGAAGAGAAGGAGCAGGAGGACTAAGCACAGGAAGAGGAGCAGGATGAAGAGGAAGAGCAGGAGGAGTAAAAAGAGGAGGAGTAAAAGCAGGAGGAGGAGGACAGGGAGACCAAACAGGAGCAAAAAAAGAAGGAGGAGCAGGAGGAAGAAGAAGAAGATTAGGGGGAAGAAGAGGAGGAAGAAGAATAAATGACGGAGGATGAAGAGCTAGAGGAAGAATAGGAGAAGGAGGAAGAAGACCATGAGGAAGAAGAACAGGAGAAGGGGGAGGGGAAAAACCGGAGGCAGAAGAGGAGGAGGAGGAAAGACAAGAAGGAGGAGGAAGAGGAGGAAAAAGGGGAGGAGGAGGATGGGGAGGAGGAGGAGGAACTGGAGGAAAAGGAGGCAGCGCTAGGTGAACAGGAGGAGGAGCAAGGCAAGGGGGATGATATGAAATCGAAGAAGGAGGATTAACCAGAAAAGGAGGAGGAGAAGGACGAACATAATGAGGAAAATAAGAAAAGGAAGAAAAGCATGACGAGGAGGATGAGGAGGAAGAGCAGAAGAAAGGAGGACTAGGAGGAACGGGAGGATTAAGGAAGAGGCAGAACAAGAAGAGGATGAAGAAATTAAAAGGAGCAGGAACTTGAGGAACCATTGGAGAAAGCGGGAAAGGAGGAGGAGAAGGAAGAGGAGGAATGACAGGAAGAGGAGGAGAAAGGAAGTAAGGAGGAAGAGGAGGAGCAGGCAACAGAGGAGGGAGAGGGGGAGGATGAAGAAAAGAAGGAACAGGAAGAACGGGAGGAAAAGGAGGAGCAGGAAGAACAGAAAGGGCAGGCAGAAGAAAAGGAATAAGACTAAGAGCAGGGAGAGATGGAGGAGGAGGAACAGAAGGAAGAGGAAGAAAAGAAGGAAGCTGAGGAACAGAAGGATGAGGAGAAAGGAAAGGAGGAGGAAGAGCAGGAGGAGGTAGAGGACAAGGAGGAGGAGGAACAACAGAAATCCTCCTTGTCGTGCTGTTGTCTCCTGCTGCCTTCTCTTCCTCCTCCTCCACCTCTTCCACAAACTGCTCCCCATCTTGCTGTTTTGTCCTGCTCCATACTCCTCCTCCTCCTCCTCCTCATTGTCCTCGTTCTATTCCTCCTCCTTTTCTTCCTACACCTCATCATGCTTTTGCCCCCTCTTGCCTCCGCCTCTTCCTCCTCCTCTTCCTCGCCATGATGTTCTCTCCTGCTGCCTCCTCTTCCTCTTCCTCTTCCTCCTTCTCCTCATCATCATGCTCTTGTCTCTTAATGACTGCTCCTCCTCTTCCTCCTCCTCCTTGCCATGGTGTTGTCCCCTGCTGCCTTCACCTCCTCCTCCTCCTCCTCTACCTCCACATCCTCCTTGTCATGCTGATGTTTCCTGCTGCCAGCCTCCTCCTTCTCTTCCACCACCCCCTCCTCATAACGTTGTTGTCCCCTGCTCCCTTCTCCTCCTCCTCCTCCTCCTCCTTCTCTTCCTCCTCCTCCTCATGATGTTCTCTCTTGCTGCCTCCTCCTCCTCTTCTTCCTCCTACTCCTCGTCATGCAGTTTTCTATTTCGGCCTCATCATCATCTTCCTCCTCTTCCTTGTCATGATCTTGTCTCCTGCTGTCTTCTCCTTCCTCCTCCTCCTCCTCCTCCTGTTCTTTCGTACAGCCTCCACCTCCTCCATGTCATGCTCCTCTCTACTCCCGCCTCCTCCTCCTCCTCCTCCTCATGCTCTCATGTCTTGCTGCCTCCTTCTTCTTGTCCTATTTGGTCTCCTGATGCCTCCCTCTCCTCTGCCTCCAACTCCTTGTCATGCTGTTGCATTCTGCTTCCTCCTCCTCTTCCTCCTCCTCCTCCTTCTCCTTCTACCTGGTTATATTATCTGTTGCAGCTCCTCCTAATCCTCCTCCTTCTCCTCCTTCTCCTCCTTCTCATGCTGTTCTGCCCTACTTCCTCTTCCTCCTGCCTCTCCTCCTCTTCCTCCTCGTCATGCTCTTGTCTCTTCCTGCCTCCTCTTCCTCCTCCTCCCCTCTACCTCCTCCTCTTCATGTTGTTATCTCCTGCTGCCTCCTCCTCCTCCTAAGCGACGTGCTGTTCTCTTCTTATACCTCTTCCTCCTATTCCTCATCTTTCTATTCCTTCTCCTCATACTCTTGTTTCCTGATTTCTCCTCCTCCTCTAGCTCCTCCTCCTCCTTCTCCTCATACTGTTTTCTTCCCCTGCCTTGTTCTCCTCCTCGTCCTCCTCCTCATGCCGTTCTCTCTTGTTGCCTCCTCCTCCTCCTTCTCCTAGCCCTGCTCTTTGCTCCTGCTGCCATCTCACTTAATTGTCCTCATCCTCCTCTGCCGCCTCCTCCTCTACCTCCTCCTCCTCCACATCATCCTGTTTACTCCTGCTGTCCTTCTCCACCTCTTCCTCTTCACGATTTTCTCTACTCTACGTCCTCCTCTTTTTACTTCTCCTCCTCCTCCTGTTCATCTGCTGTTTCCGCCACCTCCTCCAACTCCTCCTCGCCATGCTCTTTTCTTCTTCTGCCCCCTCCTCCTCCTCCTCCTCATGCGGTTGTCTCCTGCTGCCTCCTCAATTTTCTCCTCTTCCTCATCATGATGCTTTCTTCCCCTCTATCCCAAACCTCCTCCTCCTTCTCCTCCTCCTCGCCATGCTATTGTTTCCTCCTGTCTCCTCCTCATCATCATGGTGTAGTGTCCTTCTGCCTGCTGCCCTCCTCCTCCTCCTTTTCCTCATCCTCCTTGTTGTGCTTTTGTCTGCTGCTGCTTCCTCCTCACTTTCCCGCTGCAGCAGTTGGGGTCCAAGTTCCCCACTTAGGACTTGTGACTGCTTGATTTTAGAGACACTGCTCTGTGTGCTGTTGCGCTTCCCTGTTCCGTGATGGGGTCATCAACACCACCTGCTTGGCCGGGTGCCTGGGACCTTAAGTCTGCTAAGGGAGGGAGTAATTGGCCGGCAGGCCAGGAACCCTGAGAAAACAGGAGGCAAAAAGATGTTGAGGAGGAAGAGACAACATGAGGAAAGAGGAGACAACAGGAGGAGAAGGAGGAGGAGGAGGCAGAAGGAGACAACAGCATAACGAGGCAGAGGTTGAAAAGGAAGGAGACCACAGCATGATGTTGATAATGATGATGATGATGAGGAGGAGGAGGAGGAAGGCAAAAGAGACAACAGCATGAGGCAGAGGAGAAGGGGAAGGAGGACGAGGGAGCCGCAGGAGAAAACAGGATGACAAGTGGAGGTGGAGGAGGGGGAGGAGGAGGAGTAGGAAGCTACAGTAGACAAGAGAAGGATGATGAGGAGGAAGGAGACAACATCATGATCAGGAAGAGAAGGAGGAAGAGGACGAGGAGGAAGAGGAGATAAGGGAAGAGGAGGAGGAGGAGGCAGCAGGAATCAACAGCATGAGGAGGAGGAGGATGAAAAGCAGGAGGCAGGAGACACCACCATGGTGACAGGTCTAGAAAACAGAGGAGGAGGAGAAGGCGGCAGAGGAAGGGGAAGACGAGAAGGAGAAAGAGGAGGAGGAGTATGAGGAGGAGGAGGTGGAGAAGGAAGCATTAAGAGACAATAGCATGACAGAGGAGGAGGAGGAGGCAGCAGGAGGTCAGAGAAGGTTATGGAGGAGAGAGGAGGCACCAGGATGTTGAGGAAGTGGAGGAGGGGGAGGAGGATGCAGGAGGCAAAAGCGTGGGGGAGGAGGAGCAGGAGGAGAAGTAGGATGGGGAAGCAGCAGGAGACAACAGGATGATGAGCAGGAGGAGGAGAAGGAGGAGGGGAAAGAGGAAGAGGTGGGAGCAGGGTAGAACAGCATGAGGAGGAGCAGGAGGAGTAAAAGTAGGAACAGGCAGGAAGAGACAGCATCATGAGCAATAGGAGGATGAGGAAGAGGAAGAGGGGGAGGAGAAGGAGGAGTAAATGGGTGGTAAAAGACGATGTGGAGAAGGAGGCAACAGGAGACTCTTGCTTGACGAGGAGAGAAGGACTGTAAGGAGGAGGAGGAGGAGGGTAAGGAGGCGGAGGATGAGGAGAAGGAGGCAGCAGGAGGCAACAGCATGGGGAGGAGGAAGAGAATGAGGAGGAGGAGGAAGAATGGAATGAGGAGGAAGCAGTATGAGACAACAGCATGATATGGAGTAGAAGGCGTAGGAGGAGGAAGAAGGGAAGGAGGAGGTAGCAGGATACAACAGCATGAGAGAGAGGAGGAAGAGACGGAAGAGGTGACAGCAGGAGACAATAGCATGGCAAGGATGAGGAGCTGGAGGTGGAGGAAGGAAGAGCATGAGATGGAGGAGGCAGCATGAGAGAACAGCATAGGGGGGAGGAGGACGAGGAGGAAGCAGGAGATAAGAGAAGGATGTGGAGGAGAGAGGAGACACCAGCATGTGGAGGAAGAGGAGGAGGAGAGGGAGGAAGATAAGGAGGTGGAGGCAGCTGGAGAGAATAGCGTGACCAGAGGAGGAGGAGGAGGATAAGGAAGTGGAGGAGGAGAAGGACGAGGAGGAGGAGGCTAAAGGAGGCAAAAGCACGGCGAGGAGGAGCAGGAAGAGAGGTAGGCGGAGGAGGCAGCAGGAGACAACAGCATGACTATTTGGATGCGGGGGACAAAGAGGAGGAGGTGGCGGAGGCAGTAGACAAGCACATAACGGGGCGGAGGAGGAGGAGGAGGAGGAGGAAGAGACAGGAGAAAATAGCATGAAAGTGAAGGAGAAGGCAGAGGATGAAGAGGAGGAGGAGGAGGAAGAGGGGGAGGCAGCAGTATACAACAGCATGACAAGGAGGAGAAGGAACAGGTGGCAGCAGGATACAACAGCATAGGGGGGAGGAGGAGGAGGAGGAGGAGGAGGAGGAGACAACAGCATGACCAGGAGGAGGAGCGGGAGGAGGGGGAGGTTAAGGAAGTGGAGGAGCATGACACAGTTGAGGATGCAGGAGCCAAAAGCACGGTGAGGAGGAGCAGGAGGAGAAGGAGGATGAGGAGACAGCAGGAGAGAAGAGCATGACTAGGAGGATGAGGGGAATGAAGAGGAGGAGGAGGAGGCAGCAGTAGAAAACGACATGATGGGGAGGAGGAGGCGAAGGTAGTATGAGATAACATCATGACAAGGAGGAGAAGGAGGAGGAGGAGGACAAGACAGCAGGAGACTGTTGCGTGAAGAGAAAGAGAAGGCAGAGGAGGGGGAGAAACAGTAGGAGGATGGGGAGGCCGCAGGAGAGAACACAATGTGAATGATGCGGGTGAGGAGGAAGAAGCCATAGGAGACAACACCATGAGGGAGAGGAGAAGGCAGACAACGAAGCCACAGGAGACAAGAGCATGATGAGGATGAGGGCAAGGAGGAGGACTAGGAGGAAGTGGAGCTTAAGAGAAGAGGAGGAGAAGGAGGGAACAGGAGACTAGAGCTTGACTACGAAGCGTAGGACCAGGAGGAGGAGAAGGAGGCCGAGGAGGGGGAGGAGGAGAAAGAGGCATCAGGAGACAGTAACATGACAAGGACGAGAAGGCATAGGAGGAGAAACAGGAGGAGAAGGAGGCAGCAGGAGACAAGAGAATGATGAGGAGGAGCACAAGGAGGAGGAAGGCATAGGAGAGAAAAGCATGATGCAGAGGAGGAGAACATCATCGAGGAAGCTGCAGGAGACAACAGCATCACAAAGTGGAGGAGGAGGAAGAGGAGGAGGAGATTGAGGGCGTAGGCTACAACGGCATGGTGATGAGGGGGAGGAGGAGGAGGAGAAGGCAAAGGAGGAGGAGGAGAAGGAGGAGGATAAGGAGGAGGAGGACGGGTTGAAGGAGGAGGTAGAGGGGGATCTAAAAGGCGATAAGGCAGAGAAGGAGGACAAGAGGGATATAGGAGACAGGGATGATGAGGAGGAGCAGTAGAAGGAGGAGGAAGAGGAGGAGAAAGAGAAGGAGGAGGTAGCATGATAAAAGAACATTATAAGGAAGAGGAGGAAGAGGCAGGAGACACAATTATGATTAGGAGGTGGAGAAGGGAGGAGGAGGAGCATGTATCAGGAGACAACAGCATGATCAGGTTGAGGAGGAGGAGGAGGAAAAGCCAGAGGATGAAGAGGGGGAGGAGGAAGAAGAGGAGGACGGGTCAGGAGACAACAGCAAGAAACAGTTGAGGAGTACGACAAGGAGCAGCAGGCAGCAGGAGAGAACACCAGGACAAGAAGGAGGAAGAGGAATAGGAGGAGGAGAAGGAGGAGGAAAGGAGGAGGAAGAGGAGTAGAATAATGCAGCAGGTGTCCAAAGCACAGCGAGGAAGAATGGGACTCAGAGGAGGACGATACGGAGGATAAGGAAGTGGAGTAGGAGGGAGTAGGAGGAGTAGGAGGCATGAAGAGACAACAGGATGGGGAGGAGGAGGAGGCAGCAGGAGACAACAGCATAAGGGGGAGGAGGAGGAGGAGGAAAAGGAGGAGGAGGGAGGAGGAGGCAGGAAAGAACAGCATGCCAAGGAGGGCAAGGAGAAGGAGGAGGAGTAAGAAGAAAGAGGAGGAGGCAGAAGGAGACAACAGAATGACGAGAAGGAAGAGGAGGTGTTGGAGGAGGTAGAGAGGAGGAGGAGGAGGCAATGTAGGATGAGGTGGCAGGACACAACCTTATGTTGAGGAGAGGAAGAGGATGTGGAGGAGGAGAAGGGGAGGAGGAGGAAGTGACAGCAGGATACAACAGCATGATGATGATGATGTGGAGGAGGCAGCAGGAGACAACAGCATGAGGAGGAGGGAGGAGGAGGAGGAGGAGGAGGAGGAGGAGGAAGAGTACAACGCAGCAGGAGAAAACGTTATGATGATGAAGGTGAGGAGGAGGCGGCAGGAGACCATAGCATGATGAGGAGGAGGAGGTGGAGTAAGAAGAGGAAGAGGAGGAGGAGGCAGAGGAGGAAGAAGGAGAGAAAAGCATGAAGATTTTCCGAAGGAGGGGGGAGTAGAAGGATGAAGTGGGGGTAGAAGGAGTCACGAGCATGACAAAGAGGAGGAGCAGGTGGCAGAAAGAGGCAATAGCATGTTGAGGGTGAGGAGGAGGATGAGGCAGCAGGAGACAAAATCCTGATGATGAGGAGGATGAGGAGAACAAGGAAGAGGAGGAGAAGGAAGAGGAGGAGGAGGATAATGAGTTGGATAAGGAGGAGGAAGGAGTTGAAGGAGGAGGAAGAGGGGATATAAAAGAGATAGGAGGAGGAGGAGGAGGAGGAGGAGGAGGAGGAGGAGGAGGAGGAGGAGGAGGAGGAGGAGGAGGAGGAGGAAAAGTAGGAGGATGACAAGGCACCAGTAGACAACATTCTGACAAGGAGGAGGAGGAATACAAGGATGAGGAGAGGAGGAACAAAAGGTAGCAGGAGAGAGCAGCATGAGGCAGAGGAAGAGAGGAGGAGGAGGCAGCAGGAGATAGCAGTATGGGGAGGAGGAGGAGAAGGAGGAGGAGGAGGCATCAGGAGACAAGAGCATGACGAAGCGGAGGATGAAAAGGAGGAGGCAGGAGACAACAGCATGACGATGAGGAATAGAGAAGAGAGGAGGGGGAGAAGGAGGAACAGGAGGAGGAAGACAAGGAGAAGGAAGAGGAGGAGGAGGAGTAAAAGGAGGAGTAGGAGTAGGCAGAGGAGGACAAGGCAGTAGTAGATAAGAGAAGGATGTGGAGGGGACAGGAGAGACCAGCATGTCGAGGAAGAGGAGGAATAGAAGGGGACGATAATGAGGAGGAGGCAGTAGGAAACAAGAGCATGACGAGATGGAGGAGGTGGAGGAGGATGAGGAGGAATCAGGAGATAAGTGCATGACGAGAGGGATTAGGAGAAAGATGACTAGGAAGAGAGAGCAAGGAGGGAGAGAATAATGAGACGGAGGAGGATGAGGATGTGAAGGAGGATGAGGAGAAGAAGGAGAACTATGAGGAAGCAGCAGGAGACAACTCCAGGATGAAGAGAAGAATGAAGAGGAGGAAGAGGAGGAAGAGGAGGAATAAGAAGCAGCAGGACAGAACAGCTGGAGGCGGTGGGAGGAGGAGGAGTAGGAGGAGGAGGAGGAAGAAAGAGACCACATATGATGATGATGATGAGCAGGTGGAGGAGGAGGAGTTGGCAGCAGGAGGCAGCAGCCGGGGGTTCAAAAAGAAGGAAGAGAGAGAGAGGATGAGGAGGAAGTAATAGTAGAAAACAGAAGGATGAAGAAGAGGTAGGAGGTAACCGTATGTCAATGCAGAGAAAGAGGAGGAGCAAAAGGAAGAGGAGGAGGAGGAAATGAAGGAGTATAAGGAAGAGAAAGAAGGAAAAAGGAAGTATGAGGAGAAGCAGAAGGAAGAGGATGAGGTGGCAGCAGGAGACATGAGCACGAGGAGGAGGAGGAGGGAGGAGGAGGAGGAGGAGGAGGAGAAGTCAGCATGAGACAACAGCGTAAGATGAGTGAGGAAGAGGAGGAGAAGGAAGGAGCAACAGGAGAAAACGGCATGACAGAGATGAGGAGGCAGAGGAAGGAGCAGGATAGAACAGCCTGATGAGCAGGAGGAGGAGGAGCAGAAAGAGGAGGAAGAAGAGAAAGAAGAAGAAGTGGTGAAGGAAAAAAAAATAAGAGGAGTAGTAAGAGGAAGAAGAAGCGAAAGAACAAGAGGAGGGACGGGAAGATCAGGAGAACTAGTAATAAGATGAGGAAGAAAAGGAAAAAGGGAAGAAGAAGAAGAAGAAGAAGAAGAAGAAGAGGAAGAAGTAGAAGAAAAAGAGGAAGAGGAAGAAGAAGAAGAAGAAGAAGAATGAGAAGAAGGAAAAGAAGAAGAATGAAGAAGAAGAAGAAGAGGAGGAGTAAGAGGAGGAAGATTAGGGAGGAAAAGTAGGAAGAAGAGTATGAAGAGGAATATATAGCAGGGAGAAAAAAATATGGGGAAGAGGAGGAGGAAGAACAGGAAGAAGGAGAGGAGGAAGACTAGGAGGAGGAGGAAGAGTAGGATCAGGAAGAAACAGGAGGAGGAACTAGCTTAACATGAGGAGGAGGAGTTGGAGGGGACTGAAGAAGGGAAGGAGAAAGAGGACGAAGAGGAAGAGGAGAAGCAAAAAGAAAGAGACGGAGGAGGAACAGGAGCTGGAGAAAGAGGAAGAAGAGGAGGAGGAGGAACAGGAAGAAGGAAGAGAGGAGGAGGGTTTGTCAGAGGAGAAGAGGGAGGCGTAGAAGGAGTGGGAGGAGAATCATAAGAGAACGGTGAGGAAAGAAGAGGGAAGAGGATGACGAAGAGAAGGAAGAGGAGGACTAAGCACAGGAAGAGGAGCAGGATGAAGAGGAAGAGCAGGAGGGGGAGTAAAAAGAGGAGGAGTAAAAGCAGGAGGAGGAGGAGGAGGGGAAGAACAAACAGGAGCAAAAAAAGAAGGAGGAGCAGGAGGAAGAAGAAGAAGTTTAAGGGGAAGAATAAGAGGAAGAAGAAGAAATGAAGGAGGATGAAGAGCTAGAGGAAGAATAGGAGAAGGAGGAAGAAGACCATGAGGAAGAAGAACAGGAGAAAGAGTAGGGGAAAAACCGGAGGCAGAAGAGGAGGAGGAGGAAAGACAAGAAGGAGGAAGAAGAGGAGGGAAAAGGGGAGGAGGAGGATGGGGAGGAGGAGGAGGAACTGGAGGAAAAGGAGGCAGCGCTAGGTGAACAGGAGGAGGAGCAAGGCAAGGGGGATGATATGAAATCGAAGAAGGAGGATTAACCAGAAAAGGAGGAGGAGAAGGACGAACATAATGAGGAAAATAAGAAAAGGAAGAAAAGCATGACGAGGAGGATGAGGAGGAAGAGCAGAAGAAAGGAGGACTAGGAGGAACGGGAGGATTAGGAAGAGGCAGAACAAGAAGAGGATGAAGAAATTAAAAGGAGCAGGAACTTGAGGAACCATTGGAGAAAGCGGGAAAGGAGGAGGAGAAGGAAGAGGAGGAATGACAGGAAGAGGAGGAGAAAGGAAGTAAGGAGGAAGAGGAGGAGGAGGCAACAGAGGAGGGAGAGGGAGAGGAAGAAAAGAAGGAAGATGAGGAACAGAAGGATGAGGAGGAAGGAAAGGAGGAGGAAGAGCAGGAGGAGGCAGAGGACAAGGAGGAGGAGTAGGAACAGAAACAATATGAAGAAGTGGAGGAGAAGGCATAGGGCAAAACAGGAGGAAGAGGAAGAGAAAACTGTAATGCTGTTGTCTCCTGCTGCCTCCTCCTCCTCCTCCTCCTCCTCCTCCTCCTCCTCCTCCTCCTCCTGCTCTTCTCTCCTGCTGCCTCCCCCTCCTCCTCCATATCCTTCTCATCATGCTGTTGTTTCCTCCTGCCTCCTCCGGTTCCTCATTGTCCTCCTCGTCCTAATCCTCCTCCTGCTCTTTTATCTCCTCTTCATCCTCATGCTCCTTGCTCCAGCTGCCTCCTCCTCTTTCACCTTTTCCTCATCCTCCTTGTCATGCTGTTGTCATCTGCTGTCCTCCCTCTCCTCTTTCTCCTCCTCCTCCTCCTTCTCGTGCTCTTGTCTCCTGCTACCTCCTCCCTCCTCCTCCTCCTCTTCCTCATCACACAGTTTTCCTCCGATACCTCTACCTCCTTGTCCTACTCCTCTTCTTCCTCCTCAAATTCCTCCTCATGTTGTTGTCTCCTGCTGCCTCCTCCTCCTTGTCCTCCTCATCGTCCTCCTCTTCCTCCTCCTCCTCATCATGTTCTTGTGTCTTGCTGCCTCCTTCTCCTTGTCCTATGTGGTCTCCTGATGCCTCCCTCTCCTCTGCTTCCACCTCCTTGTCATGCTCTTGCATTCTGCTTCCTCCTCCTCTTCCTCCTCCTCCTCCCCCTCCTCCTTCTATGTTGTTATGTTGTCTGCTACTGCTCCCTCGTCCTCTCCTAATCCGCCTCCTCCTCCTCCTTGTCCTCCTTGTCATGCTGTTCTCTCCTGCTTCCTCCTCCTCCTGCCCCTTCTTCTCTTCCTTCTCGTCTTGCTCTTGTCTCTTCCTGCCGCCTGTTCCTCCTCCTCCCCTCTACCTCCTCCTCCTCATGCTGTTATCTCCTGCTGCCTCCTCCTACTCCTCATCATCATCATCATGCGGTTGTCTCCTGCTGCCTCCTCCTTCTCCTCTTCTTCCTCATCACGCAGATTTCTTTTCCTAACTCCTCCTCCTCCTCCTCCTCCCCATGCTCGTCTTCTCTTTCTCCTCATCCTCCTCCTGGTCCTCTTTTCTCCTCATCATCATGCAGTTGTCTCCTGCTGTCTCCTCCTCCTCCTCTTCTTCCTCATCACACAGATTTCTTTTGCTACCTCCTCCTCCTCCTCCTCCTCCGTTTCCTCTTCCTGCTTCTCCTCATCCTCTCTTATACAGATACCTCCTCCTTCTCCTGCTCCTCCTGCTCCTCATCATCATCATACTGATGGTCTCCGGCTGCCTCCTCTGCCTCCTCTTCATCATGCAGGTTTCTCTTTTGAACTTATTCTCCTCATCCTCATCAACATCACGCTCTTGTCACCTGCTGCCTCCTCCTCATCCTCCTCCTCGTCAAGCTGTTCTCTCTTGCTGCCTCTTCCTCGTCCTACTTCCCCTGCTCTTTCCTCCTGCTGCCTTGTCCTCTTCATCATCCTCCTCCTCCACTTCCTCCTCCTCCTGTTGTTGTCTCCTGCTGCCTCCTCCTCCTTGACCTCCTCCTCATCGTCATACTTTTCTCACCTGCTGCCTCCTTTTCACCATCCTGTTGTCTCCAGCTGCTTTCTCCTGCTGCCTCCTCTTCCTCCTCCTCTCCTCCTCATCCTCGTCTTCCTCTTCCTCCTCATCATGCTCTTGCATCTTGCTGCCT
>NW_027472152.1:0-87523 GCF_965638725.1 Aptenodytes patagonicus | reverse complement strand
AGGGAAGGTCAAGGAAAGTCAGTGACTGGAAGGTCAGGGAAGGTCGGGGAACTTCGGGGAAGGTCGGGGAAGGTCAGGGAAGGGAAGGGAAGGTCAGGGAACGTCAAGGAAGGTCAAGGAAGGTCAGGTAAGGTCAAGGAAGGTCAGGGAAGGTCAAGGAAGGTCAGTGACGGCAAGGTCTGGGAAGGTCGGGGAAGGGAAGTTCGGGGAAGTTCGGGGAAGTTCGGGGAAGGGAAGGGAAGGTCGGGGAAGGGAAGGGAAGGGAAGGGAAGGGAAGGAGGAAGGGAAGGGAAGGGAAGGGAAGGGAAGGGAAGGGAAGGGAAGGGAAGGGAAGGGAAGGGAAGGGAAGGAAGGGAAGGGAAGGGAAGGGAAGGGAAGGGAAGAAGGAAGGGAAGGGAAGGTCAAGGAAGGGCAGTGACGGCAAGGTCTGGGAAGGTCGGGGAAGGGAAGTTCGGGGAAGTTCGGGGAAGTTCGGGGAAGTTCGGGGAAGGAAGGGAAGGGAAGGAAGGGAAGGGAAGGGAAGGGAAGGAAGGGAAGGGAAGGGAAGGGAAGGGAAGGGAAGGGAAGGGAAGGGAAGGGAAATCAGGGAAGGTCAGGGAATGGAAGGTCGGGGAAGTTCAGGGAAGGCAAGGTCAGGGAAGGTCAAGGAAGGTCAGGTAAGGTCAAGGAAGTTCAGTGGCGGGAAGGTCGGGGAAGTTCGGAAAAGGTCGGGGAAGGGTCAGGGAAGGTCAAGGAACGTCAGGGAAGGTCAGGTAAGGTCAAGGAAGGTCAGTGACGGGAAGCTCAGGGAAGGTCGGGGAAGTTCGGAAAACGTCGGGGAAGGTCAGGGAAGGGAAGGGAAGGGAAGGGAAATCAGGGAAGGTCAGGGAATGGAAGGTCGGGGAAGGTCAGGGAAAGCAAGGTCAGGGAAGGTCAAGGAAGGTCATGTAAGGTAAGGTCAAGGAACGTCAGGTAAGGTCAAGGAAGGTCAGGTAAGGTCAAGGAAGGTCAGTGACGGGAAGGTCAGGGAGGTCGGGGAAGTTCGGAAAATGTCGGGGAAGGTCAGGGAAGGGAAGGGAAATCAGGGAAGGTCGGGGAAGGTCAGGGAAGGCAAGGTCAGGGAAGGTCAGGAAAGGTCAAGGAAGGTCAAGGAAGGTCAGGGAGGTCGGGGAAGTTCGGAAAAGGTCGGGGAAGGTCAGGGAAGGGAAGGGAAATCAGGGAAGGTCGGGGAAGGTCAGGGAAGGCAAGGTCAGGGAAGGTCAGGAAAGGTCAAGGAAGGCCAAGGAAGGTCAGGTAAGGTCAAGGAAGGTCAGCTAAGGTCAAGGAAGGTCAGTGACGGGAAGGTCAGGGAAGGTCGGGGAAGGTCAGGGAAGGGAAGGGAAGGGAAGGGAAGGGAAGGGAAGGGAAGGGAAGGGAAGGGAAGGGAAGGGAAGGGAAGGGAAGGGAAGGGAAGGGAAGGGAAGGGAAGGGAAGGGAAGGGAAGGGAAGGGAAGGGAAGGGAAGGGAAGGGAAGGGAAAGTCAGGGAAGGTCAGTGACAGGAAGGTCAGGGAAGGTCGGGGAAGGTCAGGGAAGGCAAGATCAGGGAAGGGAAGGGAAGGGAAGGTCAGGGAAAGTCAAGGAAGGTCAAGGAAGGTCAGGGAAGATCAAGGAAGGTCAGTGACAGGAAGGTCGGGGAAGGTTGGGGAAGGGAAGGGAAGGTCGGGGAAGGTCAGGGAAGGGAAGGGAAGGGAAGGGAAGGGAAGGGAAGGGAAGGGAAGGGAAGGGAACGGAAGGGAAGGGAAGGGAAGGGAAGGGAAGGGCAGTGACGGCAAGGTCTGGGAAGGTCGGGGAAGGGAAGTTTGGGGAAGGGAAGGGAAGGGAAGTTTGGGGAAGGGAAGGGAAGGGAAGTTTGGGGAAGGGAAGGGAAGGGAAGGGAAGGGAAGGGAAGGGAAGGGAAGGGAAGGGAAGGGAAGGGAAGGGAAGGGAAGGGAAGGGAAGGGAAGGGAAGGGAAGGGAAGGGAAGGGAAGGGAAATCAGGGAAGGTCAGGGAATGGAAGGTCAGGGAAGGCAAGGTCAGGGAAGGTCAAGGAAGGTCATGTAAGGTAAGGTCAAGGAAGGTCAGGTAAGGTCAAGGAAGGTCAGTGACGGAAAGGTCAGGGAAGGTCGGAAAAGGTCGGGGAAGGGAAGGGAAGGGAAGGGAAGGGAAGGGAAGGGAAGGGAAGGGAAGGGAAGGGAAGGGAAGGGAAGGGAAGGGAAGGGAAGGGAAGGGAAGGGAAGGGAAGGGAAGGGAAGGGAAGGGAAGGGAAGGGAAGGGAAGGTCGGGGAAGGTCGGGGAAGGGAAGGGAAGGGAAGGGAAGGGAAGGGAAGGGAAGGGAAGGGAAGGGAAGGGAAGGGAAGGGAAGGGAAGGGAAGGAAGGGAAGGGAAGGGAAGGGAAGGCAAGGTTAAGGAAGGTCAGGTAAGGTCAAGGAAGGTCAGGTAAGGTCAAGGAAGGTCATTGGCGGGAAGGTCGGGGAAGTTCGGAAAAGGTCGGGGAAGGTCAGGGAAGGTCAAGGAACGTCAAGGAAGGTCAGGTAAGGTCAAGGAAGGTCAGTGACGGGAAGCTCAGGGAAGGTCGGGGAAGTTCGGAAAACGTCGGGGAAGGTCACGGAAGGGAAGGGAAGGGAAGGGAAATCAGGGAAGGTCAGGGAATGGAAGGTCGGGGAAGGTCAGGGAAGGCAAGGTCAGGGAAGGGAAGGGAAGGTTAGGGAAGGTCAAGGAAGGTGAAGGAAGGTCAGGTAAGGTCAAGGAAGGTCACTGACGGGAAGGTCGGGGCAGGTCGGGGCAGGTCGGGGCAGGTCGGGGAAGGGAAGGGAAGGGAAGGGAAGGGAAGGGAAGGGAAGGGAAGGGAAGGGAAGGGAAGGAAGGGAAGGGAAGGGAAGGGAAGGGAAGGGAAGGGAAGGGAAGGGAAGGGAAGGGAAGGGAAGGGAAGGGAAAGGAAGGGAAGGGAAGGGAAGGGAAAGTCAAGGAAGGGCAGTGACGGAAATGTCTGGGAAGGTCGGGGAAGGGAAGGGAAGGTTGGGGAAGGTCAGGGAAGGGAAGGGAAGGGAAGGGAAGGGAAGGGAAGGGAAGGGAAGGGAAGGGAAGGGAAGGGAAGGGAAGGGAAGGGAAGGGAAGGGAAGGGAAAGGAAGGGAAGGGAAGGGAAGGGAAAGTCAAGGAAGGGCAGTGACGGAAATGTCTGGGAAGGTCGGGGAAGGGAAGGGAAGGTTGGGAAGGTCAGGGAAGGGAAGGGAAGGGAAGGGAAGGGAAGGGAAGGGAAGGGAAGGGAAGGGAAGGGAAGGGAAGGGAAGGGAAGGGAAATCAGGGAAGGTCAGGGAATGGAAGGTCAGGGAAGGCAAGGTCAGGGAAGGTCAAGGAAGGTCATTGTAAGGTAAGGTCAAGGAAGGTCAGGTAAGGTCAAGGAAGGTCAGTGTCGGGAAGGTCGGGGAAGGGAAGGGAAGGTCGGGGAAGGGAAGGGAAGGGAAGGGAAGGGAAGGGAAGGGAAGGGAAGGGAAGGGAAGGGAAGGAAAGGAAGGGAAGGGAAGGGAAGGGAAGGGAAGGGAAGGGAAGGGAAGGGAAGGAAGGAAGGGAAGGGAAGGGAAGGGAAGGGAAAGTCAGGGAAGGTCAGTGACAGGAAGGTCAGGGAAGGGAAGGGAAGGGAAGGGAAGGGAAGGGAAGGGAAGGGAAGGGAAGGGAAGGGAAGGGAAGGGAAGGGAAGGGAAGGGAAGGGAAGGGAAGAGGAAGGGAAGGGAAGGGAAGGGAAGGGAAGGAAAGGGAAAGTCAAGGAAGGTCAAGGAAGGTCAGGGAAGATCAAGGAAGGTCAGTGACAGGAAGGTCGGGGAAGGTTGGGGAAGGGAAGGGAAGGTCGGGGAAGGTCAGGGAAGGGAAGGGAAGGGAAGGGAAGGGAAGGGAAGGGAAGGGAAGGGAAGGGAAGGGAAGGGAAGGGAAGGGAAGGGAAGGGAAGGGAAGGGAAGGGAAGGGAAGGGAAGGGAAGGGAAGGGCAGTGACGGCAAGGTCTGGGAAGGTCGGGGAAGGGAAGTTTGGGGGAAGGGAAGGGAAGGGAAGTTTTGGGGAAGGGAAGGGAAGGGAAGGGAAGGGGAAGGGAAGGAAGGGAAGGGAAGGGAAGGGAAGGGAAGGGAAGGGAAGGGAAGGGAAGGGAAGGGAAGGGAAGGGAAGGGAAGGGAAGGGAAGGGAAGGGAAGGGAAGGGAAGGGAAGGGAAATCAGGGAAGGTCAGGGAATGGAAGGTCAGGGAAGGCAAGGTCAGGGAAGGTCAAGGAAGGTCATGTAAGGTAAGGTCAAGGAAGGTCAGGTAAGGTCAAGGAAGGTCAGGTAAGGTCAAGGAAGGTCAGTGACGGGAAGGTCAGGGAAGGTCGGGGAAGGGAAGGGAAGGGAAGGGAAGGGAAGGGAAGGGAAGGGAAGGGAAGGGAAGGGAAGGGAAGGGAAGGGAAGGGAAGGGAAGGGAAGGGAAGGTCAAGGAAGGTCAGGTAAGGTCAAGGAAGGTCAGGGAAGGTCAGTGACAGGAAGGTCGGGGAAGGGAAGGGAAGGTCGGGGAAGGTCGGGGAAGGTCGGGGAAGGGAAGCCAAGGTCGGGGAAGGGAAGGCAAGGGAAGGGAAGGGAAGGCAAGGGAAGGGAAGGGAAGGGAAGGGAAGGGAAGGGAAGGGAAGGGAAGGTCAGGGAAGGGAAGGTCGGGGAAGGTCGGGGAAGGGAAGGGAAGGGAAGGGAAGGGAAGGGAAGGGAAGGGAAGGCAAGGCAAGGCAAGGCAAGGCAAGGCAAGGCAAGGCAAGGCAAGGCAAGGCAAGGCAAGGTTAAGAAAGGTCAGGTAAGGTCCAGGAAGGTCAGGTAAGGTCAAGGAAGGTCATTGGCGGGAAGGTCGGGGAAGTTCGGAAAAGGTCGGGGAAGGTCAGGGAAGGTCAAGGAACGTCAAGGAAGGTCAGTTAAGGTCAAGGAAGGTCAGTGACGGGAAGCTCAGGGAAGGTCGGGGAAGTTCGGAAAACGTCGGGGAAGGTCAGGGAAGGGAAGGGAAGGGAAGGGAAATCAGGGAAGGTCAGGGAATGGAAGGTCGGGGAAGGTCAGGGAAGGCAAGGTCAGGGAAGGTCAATGAAGGTCATGTAAGGTAAGGTCAAGGAACGTCAGGTAAGGTCAAGGAAGGTCAGGTAAGGTCAAGGAAGTTCAGTGACGGGAAAGTCAGGGAGGTCGGGGAAGTTCGGAAAAGGTCGGGGAAGGTCAGGGAAGGGAATGGAAGTGAAGGGAAATCAGGGAAGGTCAGGGAATGGAAGGCCGGGAAGGTCAGGGAAGGCATGGTCAGGGAAGGTCAGGGAAGATCAAGGAAGGTCAGTGACGGGAAGTTCGGGGAAGGGAAGGGAAGGTCGGGAAGGTCGGGAAGGGAAGGAAGGGAAGGGAAGGAAGGGAAGGGAAGGGAAGGGAAGGGAAGGGAAGGGAAGGGAAGGGAAGGGAAGGGAAGGGAAGGGAAGGGAAATCAGGGAAGGTCAGGGAATGGGAAGGTCGGGGAAGGTCAGGAAAGGCAAGGTCAGGGAAGGTCAAGGAAGGTCATGTAAGGCAAGGTCAAGGAAGGTCAGGTAAGGTCAAGGAAGGTCAGGTAAGGTCAAGGAAGGTCAGTGACAGGAAGGTCAGGGAAGGTCGGGGAAGTTCTGATAAGTTCGGGGAATGTCAGGGAAGGGATGGGAAAGGGAAGGGAAATCGGGGAAGGTCAGGGAATGGAAGGTCGGGGAAGGTCAGGGAAGGCAATGTCACCGAAGGTCAGGGAAGGTCCAAGGAAGGTCAAGGAAGGTCACGTAAGGTCAAGGAAGGTCACTGATGGGAAGGTCAGGGAAGTTCGGGGAAGGTTAGGGAAGGCAAGGTCAGGGAAGGGAAGGGAAGGTTAGGGAAGGTCAAGGAAGGTGAAGGAAGGTCAGGTAAGGTCAAGGAAGGTCAGTGACGGGAAGGTCGGGGCAGGTCGGGGCAGGTCGGGGCAGGTCGGGGCAGGTCGGGGCAGGTCGGGGAAGGGAAGGGAAGGGAAGGGAAGGGAAGGGAAGGGAAGGGAAGGGAAGGGAAGGGAAGGGAAGGGAAGGGAAGGGAAGGGAAGGGAAGGGAAGGGAAGGGAAGGGAAGGGAAGGGAAGGGAAGGAAGGGAAGGGAAGGGAAGGGAAGGGAAGGGAAAGGAAGGTCAAGCAAGGGCAGTGACGGGAAGGTCGGGAAAGGGAAGGGAAGGGAAAGTCAGGGAAGGGAAGGTCAGGGAAGGTCAAGGAAGGCCAGGTAAGGTCAAGGAAGGTCAGGGAAGGTCAAGGAAGGTCAGTGACAGGAAGGTCAGGGAAGGTCGGGGAAGGTCAGGGAAGGAGAGATCACGGAAGGGAAGGGAGGGAACGTCAGGGAAGGGAAGGGAATGGAAAGTCGGGGAAAGTCAGGGAAGGGAAGGTCAGGGAAGGTCAAGGAAGGTCAAGGAAGGTCAGGTAAGGTCAAGGAAGGTCAGGGAAGGTCAAGGAAGGTCAGTGACAGGAAGGTCGGGGGAAGGTCGGGGAAGGGAAGGGAAGGTCGGCGAATGTTAGGGAAGGGAAGGTCGGGGAAGGGAAGTTTGGGGAAGGGAAGGGAAGGGAAGGGAAGGGAAAGTCAGGGAAGGTCAGTGACAGGAAGGTCAGGGAAGGTCGGGGAAGGTCAGGGAAGGCAAGATCAGGGAAGGGAAGGGAAGGGAAGGTCAGGGAAAGTCAAGGAAGGTCAAGGAAGGTCAGGGAAGATCAAGGAAGGTCAGTGACAGGAAGGTCGGGGAAGGTTGGGGAAGGGAGGGAAGGTCGGGGAAGGTCAGGGAAGGGAAGGGAAGGGAAGGGAAGGGAAGGGAAGGGAAGGGAAGGGAACGGAAGGGAAGGGAAGGGAAGGGAAGGGAAGGGCAGTGACGGCAAGGTCTGGGAAGGTCGGGGAAGGGAAGTTTGGGGAAGGGAAGGGAAGGGAAGTTTGGGGAAGGGAAGGGAAGGGAAGGGAAGGGAAGGGAAGGGAAGGGAAGGAAGGGAAGGGAAGGGAAGGGAAGGGAAGGGAAGGGAAGGGAAGGGAAGGGAAGGGAAGGGAAATCAGGGAAGGTCAGGGAATGGAAGGTCAGGGAAGGCAAGGTCAGGGAAGGTCAAGGAAGGTCATGTAAGGTAAGGTCAAGGAAGGTCAGGTAAGGTCAAGGAAGGTCAGTGACGGAAAGGTCAGGGAAGGTCGGGGAAGGGAAGGGAAGGGAAGGGAAGGGAAGGGAAGGGAAGGGAAGGGAAGGGAAGGGAAGGGAAGGGAAGGGAAGGGAAGGGAAGGGAAGGGAAGGGAAGGGAAGGGAAGGGAAGGGAAGGGAAGGGAAGGGAAGGGAAGGGAAGGGAAGGGAAGGGAAGGGAAGGGAAGGGAAGGTCGGGGAAGGGAAGGGAAGGTCGGGGAAGGTCGGGGAAGGGAAGGGAAGGGAAGGGAAGGGAAGGGAAGGGAAGGGAAGGGAAGGGAAGGGAAGGGAAGGGAAGGGAAGGGAAGGGAAGGGAAGGGAAGGGAAGGGAAGGGAAGGGAAGGGAAGGGAAGGGAAGGGAAGGGAAGGGAAGGTCGGGGAAGGGAAGGGAAGGGAAGGGAAGGGAAGGGAAGGGAAGGGAGGGAAGGCAAGGTTAAGGAAGGTCAGGTAAGGTCAAGGAAGGTCAGGTAAGGTCAAGGAAGGTCATTGGCGGGAAGGTCGGGGAAGTTCGGAAAAGGTCGGGGAAGGTCAGGGAAGGTCAAGGAACGTCAAGGAAGGTCAGGTAAGGTCAAGGAAGGTCAGTGACGGGAAGCTCAGGGAAGGTCGGGGAAGTTCGGAAAACGTCGGGGAAGGTCACGGAAGGGAAGGGAAGGGAAGGGAAATCAGGGAAGGTCAGGGAATGGAAGGTCGGGGAAGGTCAGGGAAGGCAAGGTCAGGGAAGGGAAGGGAAGGTTAGGGAAGGTCAAGGAAGGTGAAGGAAGGTCAGGTAAGGTCAAGGAAGGTCACTGACGGGAAGGTCGGGGCAGGTCGGGGCAGGTCGGGGCAGGTCGGGGAAGGGAAGGGAAGGGAAGGGAAGGGAAGGGAAGGGAAGGGAAGGGAAGGGAAGGGAAGGGAAGGGAAGGGAAGGGAAGGGAAGGGAAGGGAAGGGAAGGGAAGGGAAGGGAAGGTCAAGGAAGGGCAGTGACGGGAAGGTCGGGAAAGGGAAGGGAAGGGAAAGTCAGGGAAGGGAAGGTCAGGTAAGGTCAAGGAAGGTCAGGGAAGGTCAAGGAAGGTCAGTGACAGGAAGGTCAGGGAAGGTCGGGGAAGGTCAGGGAAGGCGAGATCACGGAAGGGAAGGGAAGGGAAGGTCAGGGAAGGGAAGGGAATGGAAAGTCGGGGAAAGTCAGGGAAGGGAAGGTCAGGGAAGGTCAAGGAAGGTCAAGGAAGGTCAGGTAAGGTCAAGGAAGGTCAGGGAAGGTCAAGGAAGGTCAGTGACAGGAAGGTCGGGGAAGGTCGGGGAAGGGAAGGGAAGGTCGGCGAATGTTAGGGAAGGGAAGGTCGGGGAAGGGAAGTTTGGGGAAGGGAAGGGAAGGGAAGGGAAGGGAAGGGAAGGGAAGGGAAGGGAAGGGAAGGGAAGGGAAGGGAAGGGAAGGGAAGGGAAGGGAAGGGAAGGGAAGGGAAGGGAAGGGAAGGGAAGGGAAAGGAAGGGAAGGGAAGGGAAGGGAAAGTCAAGGAAGGGCAGTGACGGAAATGTCTGGGAAGGTCGGGGAAGGGAAGGGAAGGTTGGGGAAGGTCAGGGAAGGGAAGGGAAGGGAAGGGAAGGGAAGGGAAGGGAAGGGAAGGGAAGGGAAGGGAAGGGAAGGGAAGGGAAGGGAAATCAGGGAAGGTCAGGGAATGGAAGGTCAGGGAAGGCAAGGTCAGGGAAGGTCAAGGAAGGTCATGTAAGGTAAGGTCAAGGAAGGTCAGGTAAGGTCAAGGAAGGTCAGTGTCGGGAAGGTCGGGGAAGGGAAGGGAAGGTCGGGGAAGGGAAGGGAAGGGAAGGGAAGGGAAGGGAAGGGAAGGGAAGGGAAGGGAAGGAAGGGAAGGGAAGGGAAGGGAAGGGAAGGGAAGGGAAGGGAAGGGAAGGGAAGGGAAGGGAAGGGAAGGGAAGGGAAAGTCAGGGAAGGTCAGTGACAGGAAGGTCAGGGAAGGGAAGGGAAGGGAAGGGAAGGGAAGGGAAGGGAAGGGAAGGGAAGGGAAGGGAAGGGAAGGGAAGGGAAGGGAAGGGAAGGGAAGGGAAGGGAAGGGAAGGGAAGGGAAGGGAAGGGAAGGGAAGGGAAGGGAAAGTCAAGGAAGGTCAAGGAAGGTCAGGGAAGATCAAGGAAGGTCAGTGACAGGAAGGTCGGGGAAGGTTGGGGAAGGGAAGGGAAGGTCGGGGAAGGTCAGGGAAGGGAAGGGAAGGGAAGGGAAGGGAAGGGAAGGGAAGGGAAGGGAAGGGAAGGGAAGGGAAGGGAAGGGAAGGGAAGGGAAGGGAAGGGAAGGGAAGGGAAGGGAAGGGCAGTGACGGCAAGGTCTGGGAAGGTCGGGGAAGGGAAGTTTGGGGAAGGGAAGGGAAGGGAAGTTTGGGGAAGGGAAGGGAAGGGAAGGGAAGGGAAGGGAAGGGAAGGGAAGGGAAGGGAAGGGAAGGGAAGGGAAGGGAAGGGAAGGGAAGGGAAGGGAAATCAGGGAAGGTCAGGGAATGGAAGGTCAGGGAAGGCAAGGTCAGGGAAGGTCAAGGAAGGTCATGTAAGGTAAGGTCAAGGAAGGTCAGGTAAGGTCAAGGAAGGTCAGGTAAGGTCAAGGAAGGTCAGTGACGGGAAGGTCAGGGAAGGTCGGGGAAGGGAAGGGAAGGGAAGGGAAGGGAAGGGAAGGGAAGGGAAGGGAAGGGAAGGGAAGGGAAGGGAAGGGAAGGGAAGGGAAGGGAAGGGAAGGGAAGGGAAGGGAAGGGAAGGGAAGGGAAGGGAAGGTCAAGGAAGGTCAGGTAAGGTCAAGGAAGGTCAGGGAAGGTCAGTGACAGGAAGGTCGGGGAAGGGAAGGGAAGGTCGGGGAAGGTCGGGGAAGGTCGGGGAAGGGAAGCCAAGGTCGGGGAAGGGAAGGCAAGGGAAGGGAAGGGAAGGCAAGGGAAGGGAAGGGAAGGGAAGGGAAGGGAAGGGAAGGGAAGGGAAGGGAAGGTCAGGGAAGGGAAGGTCGGGGAAGGTCGGGGAAGGGAAGGGAAGGGAAGGGAAGGGAAGGGAAGGGAAGGGAAGGGAAGGGAAGGGAAGGCAAGGCAAGGCAAGGCAAGGCAAGGCAAGGCAAGGCAAGGCAAGGCAAGGTTAAGAAAGGTCAGGTAAGGTCCAGGAAGGTCAGGTAAGGTCAAGGAAGGTCATTGGCGGGAAGGTCGGGGAAGTTCGGAAAAGGTCGGGGAAGGTCAGGGAAGGTCAAGGAACGTCAAGGAAGGTCAGTTAAGGTCAAGGAAGGTCAGTGACGGGAAGCTCAGGGAAGGTCGGGGAAGTTCGGAAAACGTCGGGGAAGGTCAGGGAAGGGAAGGGAAGGGAAGGGAAATCAGGGAAGGTCAGGGAATGGAAGGTCGGGGAAGGTCAGGGAAGGCAAGGTCAGGGAAGGTCAATGAAGGTCATGTAAGGTAAGGTCAAGGAACGTCAGGTAAGGTCAAGGAAGGTCAGGTAAGGTCAAGGAAGTTCAGTGACGGGAAAGTCAGGGAGGTCGGGGAAGTTCGGAAAAGGTCGGGGAAGGTCAGGGAAGGGAATGGAAGTGAAGGGAAATCAGGGAAGGTCAGGGAATGGAAGGCCGGGGAAGGTCAGGGAAGGCATGGTCAGGGAAGGTCAGGGAAGATCAAGGAAGGTCAGTGACGGGAAGTTCGGGGAAGGGAAGGGAAGGTCGGGGAAGGTCGGGGAAGGTCGGGGAAGGGAAGGGAAGGGAAGGGAAGGGAAGGGAAGGGAAGGGAAGGGAAGGGAAGGGAAGGGAAGGGAAGGGAAGGGAAGGGAAGGGAAGGGAAGGGAAGGGAAATCAGGGAAGGTCAGGGAATGGAAGGTCGGGGAAGGTCAGGCAAGGCAAGGTCAGGGAAGGTCAAGGAAGGTCATGTAAGGCAAGGTCAAGGAAGGTCAGGTAAGGTCAAGAAAGGTCAGTGACAGGAAGGTCAGGGAAGGTCGGGGAAGTTCTGATAAGTTCGGGGAATGTCAGGGAAGGGATGGGAAAGGAAGGGAAATCGGGGAAGGTCAGGGAATGGAAGGTCGGGGAAGGTCAGGGAAGGCAATGTCACCGAAGGTCAGGGAAGGTCAAGGAAGGTCAAGGAAGGTCACGTAAGGTCAAGGAAGGTCACTGATGGGAAGGTCAGGGAAGTTCGGGGAAGGTTAGGGAAGGCAAGGTCAGGGAAGGGAAGGGAAGGTTAGGGAAGGTCAAGGAAGGTGAAGGAAGGTCAGGTAAGGTCAAGGAAGGTCAGTGACGGGAAGGTCGGGGCAGGTCGGGGCAGGTCGGGGCAGGTCGGGGCAGGTCGGGGAAGGGAAGGGAAGGGAAGGGAAGGGAAGGGAAGGGAAGGGAAGGGAAGGGAAGGGAAGGGAAGGGAAGGGAAGGGAAGGGAAGGGAAGGGAAGGGAAGGGAAGGGAAGGGAAGGGAAGGGAAGGGAAGGGAAGGGAAGGGAAGGGAAGGGAAGGGAAGGGAAGGGAAGGGAAAGGAAGGTCAAGCAAGGGCAGTGACGGGAAGGTCGGGAAAGGGAAGGGAAGGGAAAGTCAGGGAAGGGAAGGTCAGGGAAGGTCAAGGAAGGTCAGGTAAGGTCAAGGAAGGTCAGGGAAGGTCAAGGAAGGTCAGTGACAGGAAGGTCAGGGAAGGTCGGGGAAGGTCAGGGAAGGCGAGATCACGGAAGGGAAGGGAAGGGAAGGTCAGGGAAGGGAAGGGAATGGAAAGTCGGGGAAAGTCAGGGAAGGGAAGGTCAGGGAAGGTCAAGGAAGGTCAAGGAAGGTCAGGTAAGGTCAAGGAAGGTCAGGGAAGGTCAAGGAAGGTCAGTGACAGGAAGGTCGGGGAAGGTCGGGGAAGGGAAGGGAAGGTCGGCGAATGTTAGGGAAGGGAAGGTCGGGGAAGGGAAGTTTGGGGAAGGGAAGGGAAGGGAAGGGAAGGGAAGGGAAGGGAAGGGAAGGGAAGGGAAGGGAAGGGAAGGGAAGGGAAGGGAAGGGAAGGGAAGGGAAGGGAAGGGAAGGGAAGGGAAGGGAAGGGAAGGGAAGGGAAAGGAAGGGAAGGGAAGGGAAGGGAAAGTCAAGGAAGGGCAGTGACGGAAATGTCTGGGAAGGTCGGGGAAGGGAAGGGAAGGTTGGGGAAGGTCAGGGAAGGGAAGGGAAGGGAAGGGAAGGGAAGGGAAGGGAAGGGAAGGGAAGGGAAGGGAAGGGAAGGGAAGGGAAATCAGGGAAGGTCAGGGAATGGAAGGTCAGGGAAGGCAAGGTCAGGGAAGGTCAAGGAAGGTCATGTAAGGTAAGGTCAAGGAAGGTCAGGTAAGGTCAAGGAAGGTCAGTGTCGGGAAGGTCGGGGAAGGGAAGGGAAGGTCGGGGAAGGTCGGGGAAGGGAAGGGAAGGGAAGGGAAGGGAAGGGAAGGGAAGGGAAGGGAAGGGAAGGGAAGGGAAGGGAAGGGAAGGGAAGGGAAGGGAAGGGAAGGGAAGGGAAGGGAAGGGAAGGGAAGGGAAGGGAAGGGAAGGGAAGGGAAGGGAAGGGAAAGTCAGGGAAGGTCAGTGACAGGAAGGTCAGGGAAGGGAAGGGAAGGGAAGGGAAGGGAAGGGAAGGGAAGGGAAGGGAAGGGAAGGGAAGGGAAGGGAAGGGAAGGGAAGGGAAGGGAAGGGAAGGGAAGGGAAGGGAAGGGAAGGGAAGGGAAGGGAAGGGAAGGGAAAGTCAAGGAAGGTCAAGGAAGGTCAGGGAAGATCAAGGAAGGTCAGTGACAGGAAGGTCGGGGAAGGTTGGGGAAGGGAAGGGAAGGTCGGGGAAGGGAAGGGAAGGGAAGGGAAGGGAAGGGAAGGGAAGGGAAGGGAAGGGAAGGGAAGGGAAGGGAAGGGAAGGGAAGGGAAGGGAAGGGAAGGGAAGGGAAGGGAAGGGAAGGGAAGGGAAGGGAAGGGAAATCAGGGAAGGTCAGGGAATGGAAGGTCAGGGAAGGCAAGGTCAGGGAAGGTCAAGGAAGGTCATGTAAGGTAAGGTCAAGGAAGGTCAGGTAAGGTCAAGGAAGGTCAGGTAAGGTCAAGGAAGGTCAGTGACGGGAAGGTCAGGGAAGGTCGGGGAAGGGAAGGGAAGGGAAGGGAAGGGAAGGGAAGGGAAGGGAAGGGAAGGGAAGGGAAGGGAAGGGAAGGGAAGGGAAGGGAAGGGAAGGGAAGGGAAGGGAAGGGAAGGGAAGGGAAGGTCAAGGAAGGTCAGGTAAGGTCAAGGAAGGTCAGGGAAGGTCAGTGACAGGAAGGTCGGGGAAGGGAAGGGAAGGTCGGGGAAGGTCGGGGAAGGTCGGGGAAGGGAAGCCAAGGTCGGGGAAGGGAAGGCAAGGGAAGGGAAGGGAAGGCAAGGGAAGGGAAGGGAAGGGAAGGGAAGGGAAGGGAAGGGAAGGGAAGGGAAGGGAAGGGAAGGGAAGGGAAGGGAAGGGAAGGGAAGGGAAGGGAAGGGAAGGTCGGGGAAGGGAAGGGAAGGGAAGGGAAGGGAAGGGAAGGGAAGGGAAGGGAAGGGAAGGGAAGGCAAGGCAAGGCAAGGCAAGGCAAGGCAAGGCAAGGCAAGGCAAGGCAAGGTTAAGAAAGGTCAGGTAAGGTCCAGGAAGGTCAGGTAAGGTCAAGGAAGGTCATTGGCGGGAAGGTCGGGGAAGTTCGGAAAAGGTCGGGGAAGGTCAGGGAAGGTCAAGGAACGTCAAGGAAGGTCAGTTAAGGTCAAGGAAGGTCAGTGACGGGAAGCTCAGGGAAGGTCGGGGAAGTTCGGAAAACGTCGGGGAAGGTCAGGGAAGGGAAGGGAAGGGAAATCAGGGAAGGTCAGGGAATGGAAGGTCGGGGAAGGTCAGGGAAGGCAAGGTCAGGGAAGGTCAATGAAGGTCATGTAAGGTAAGGTCAAGGAACGTCAGGTAAGGTCAAGGAAGGTCAGGTAAGGTCAAGGAAGTTCAGTGACGGGAAAGTCAGGGAGGTCGGGGAAGTTCGGAAAAGGTCGGGGAAGGTCAGGGAAGGGAATGGAAGTGAAGGGAAATCAGGGAAGGTCAGGGAATGGAAGGCCGGGGAAAGTCAGGGAAGGCAAGGTCAGGGAAGGTCAGGGAAGGTCAAGGAAGGTCAGTGACGGGAAGTTCGGGGAAGGGAAGGGAAGGTCGGGGAAGATCGGGGAAGGTCGGGGAAGGTCGGGGAAGGAAGGGAAGGGAAGGGAAGGGAAGGGAAGGGAAGGGAAGGGAAGGGAAGGGAAGGGAAGGGAAGGGAAGGGAAGGGAAGGGAAGGGAAATCAGGGAAGGTCAGGGAATGGAAGGTCGGGGAAGGTCAGGCAAGGCAAGGTCAGGGAAGGTCAAGGAAGGTCATGTAAGGCAAGGTCAAGGAAGGTCAGGTAAGGTCAAGGAAGGTCAGGTAAGGTCAAGGAAGGTCAGTGACAGGAAGGTCAGGGAAGGTCGGGGAAGTTCTGATAAGTTCGGGGAATGTCAGGGAAGGGATGGGAAAGGAAGGGAAATCGGGGAAGGTCAGGGAATGGAAGGTCGGGGAAGGTCAGGGAAGGCAATGTCACCGAAGGTCAGGGAAGGTCAAGGAAGGTCAAGGAAGGTCACGTAAGGTCAAGGAAGGTCACTGATGGGAAGGTCAGGGAAGTTCGGGGAAGGTTAGGGAAGGCAAGGTCAGGGAAGGGAAGGGAAGGTTAGGGAAGGTCAAGGAAGGTGAAGGAAGGTCAGGTAAGGTCAAGGAAGGTCAGTGACGGGAAGGTCGGGGCAGGTCGGGGCAGGTCGGGGCAGGTCGGGGCAGGTCGGGGCAGGTCGGGGGAAGGGAAGGGAAGGGAAGGGAAGGGAAGGGAAGGGAAGGGAAGGGAAGGGAAGGGAAGGGAAGGGAAGGGAAGGGAAGGGAAGGGAAGGGAAGGGAGAAGGGAAGGGAAGGGAAGGGAAGGGAAGGGAAGGGAAGGGAAAGGAAGGTCAAGCAAGGGCAGTGACGGGAAGGTCGGGAAAGGGAAGGGAAGGGAAAGTCAGGGAAGGGAAGGTCAGGGAAGGTCAAGGAAGGTCAGGTAAGGTCAAGGAAGGTCAGGGAAGGTCAAGGAAGGTCAGTGACAGGAAGGTCAGGGAAGGTCGGGGAAGGTCAGGGAAGGCGAGATCACGGAAGGGAAGGGAAGGGAAGGTCAGGGAAGGGAAGGGAATGGAAAGTCGGGGAAAGTCAGGGAAGGGAAGGTCAGGGAAGGTCAAGGAAGGTCAAGGAAGGTCAGGTAAGGTCAAGGAAGGTCAGGGAAGGTCAAGGAAGGTCAGTGACAGGAAGGTCGGGGAAGGTCGGGGAAGGGAAGGGAAGGTCGGCGAATGTTAGGGAAGGGAAGGGAAGGGAAGGGAAGGGAAGGGAAGGGAAGGAAGGGAAGGGAAGGGAAGGAAGGGAAGGGAAGGGAAGGGAAGGGAAGGGAAGGGAAGGGAAGGAAGGGAAGGGAAGGGAAGGGAAGGAAGGGAAGGGAAGGGAAGGGAAAATCAAGGAAGGGCAGTGACGGAAATGTCTGGGAAGGTCGGGGAAGGGAAGGGAAGGTTGGGGAAGGTCAGGGAAGGGAAGGGAAGGGAAGGGAAGGGAAGGGAAGGGAAGGGAAGGGAAGGGAAGGGAAGGGAAGGGAAGGAAATCAGGGAAGGTCAGGGAATGGAAGGTCAGGGAAGGCAAGGTCAGGGAAGGTCAAGGAAGGTCATGTAAGGTAAGGTCAAGGAAGGTCAGGTAAGGTCAAGGAAGGTCAGTGACGGGAAGGTCGGGGAAGGTCAGGGAAGGAAAGGGAAGGGAAGGGAAGGGAAGGGAAGGGAAGGGAAGGGAAGGGAAGGGAAGGGAAGGGAAGGAAGGGAAGGAAGGAAGGGAAGGGAAGGGAAGACCAAGGAAGGTCAGGGAAGGGAAGGGAATGGGAAGTCGGGGGAAATTCAGGGAAGGGAAGGGAAGGTCACGGAAGGTCAAGGAAGGTCAGGTAAGTTCAAGGAATGTCAGGGAAGCTCAAGGAAGGGAAGGGAAGGGAAGGGAAGGGAAGGGAAGGGAAGGGAAGGGAAGGGAAGGGAAGGGAAGGGAAGGGAAGGGAAGGGAAGGGAAGGGAAGGGAAGGGAAGGGAAGGGAAGGGAAGGGAAGGGAAGGGAAGGGAAGGGAAGGGAAGGGAAGGGAAGGGAAGGGAAGGGAAGGGAAAGTCAGGGAAGGGAAGGGAAGGTCAGGGAAAGTCAAGGAAGGTCAGGTAAGGTCAAGGAAGGTCAGGGAAGGTCAAAGAAGGTCAGGTAAGGTCAAGGAAGGTCAGTGACTGGAAGGTCAGGGAATGTCGGGGAAGGTCAGGGAAGGCAAGATCAGGGAAGGGAAGGGAAGGGAAAGGGAAGGTCAGGCAAGGTCAAGGAAGGTCAGTGACGGGAAGGTCAGGGAAGGTCGGGGAAGTTCGGGGAAGGTCGGGGAACATCAGGGAAGGGAAGGGAAGGTCAGGGAAGGTCAAGGAAGGTCAAGGAAGGTCACGTAAGGTCAAGGAAGGTCAAGGAAGGTCAAGGAAGGTCAGTGACAGGAAGGTCGGGGAAGGTCGGGGAAGGGAAGGGAAGGTCGGGGAAGGTCAGGGAAGGGAAGGGAAGGGAAGGGAAGGGAAGGGAAGGGAAGGGAAGGGAAGGGAAGGTCAAGGAAGGGCAGTGACGGCAAGGTCTGGGAAGGTCGGGGAAGGGAAGGTCAGGGAAGGTCAGGGAAGATCAAGGAAGGTCAGTGACGGGAAGTTCGGGGAAGGGAAGGGAAGGTCGGGGAAGGTCGGGGAAGGTCGGGGAAGGGAAGGGAAGGGAAGGGAAGGGAAGGGAAGGGAAGGGAAGGGAAGGGAAGGGAAGGGAAGGGAAGGGAAGGGAAGGGAAGGGAAGGGAAGGGAAGGGAAGGGAAGGGAAGGGAAATCAGGGAAGGTCAGGGAATGGAAGGTCGGGGAAGGTCAGCGAAGGCAAGGTCAGGGAAGGTCAAGGAAGGTCATGTAAGGCAAGGTCAAGGAAGGTCAGGTAAGGTCAAGGAAGGTCAGTGACAGGAAGGTCAGGGAAGGTCGGGGAAGTTCTGATAAGTTCGGGGAAAGTCAGGGAAGGGAAAGGAAAGGAAGGGAAATCGGGGAAGGTCAGGGAATTGAAGGTCGGGGAAGGTCAGGGAAGGTAATGTCACCGAAGGTCAGGGAAGGTCAAGGAAGGTCAAGGAAGGTCAGGGAAGCTCAAGGAAGGTCAGTGACGGGAACGTCAGGGAAGTTCGGGGAAGGTCAGGGAAGGCAAGGTCAGGGAAGGGAAGGGAAGGTTAGGGAAGGTCAAGGAAGGTCAGGTAAGGTCAAGGAACGTCAGGTAAGGTCAAGGAAGGTCAGTGACGGGAAGGTCGGGGAAGATCGGGGAAAGGAAGGGAAGGTCGGGGAAGGTCGGGGAAGGTCGGGGAAGGGAAGGGAAGGGAAGGGAAGGGAAGGGAAGGGAAGGGAAGGGAAGGGAAGGGAAGGGAAGGGAAGGGAAGGGAAGGGAAGGGAAGGGAAGGGAAGGGAAGGGAAGGGAAGGGAAGGGAAGGGAAGGGAAGGGAATGTCAAGGAAGGGCAGTGACGGCAAGGTCTGGGAAGGTCGGGGAAGGGAAGGGAAGGTTGGGGAAGGTCAGGGAAGGGAAGGGAAGGGAAGGGAAGGGAAGGGAAGGGAAGGGAAGGGAAGGGAAGGGAAGGGAAGGGAAGGGAAGGGAAGGGAAATCAGGGAAGGTCAGGGAATGGAAGGTCGGGGAAGGTCAGGGAAGGCAAGGTCAGGGAAGGTCAAGGAAGGTCATGTAAGGCAAGGTCAAGGAAGGTAAGGTAAGGTCAAGGAAGGTCAGGTAAGGTCAAGGAAGGTCAGTGACGGGAAAGTCAGGGAAGGTCGGGGAAGGTCGGGGAAGGTCGGGGAAGGTCAGGGAAGGTCAAGGAAGGTCAAGGAAGGTCAGGTAAGGTCAAGGAAGGTCACTGACGGGAAGGTCAGGGAAGTTCGGGGAAGGTCACGGAAGGCAAGGTCAGGGAAGGGAAGGGAAGGTTAGGGAATGTCAAGGAAGGTCAAGGAACATAAGGTAAGGTCAAGGAAGGTCAGGTAAGGTCAAGGAAGGTCAGTGACGGGAAAGTCAGGGAAGGTCGGAGATGTTCGGAAAACGTCGGGGAAGGTCAGGGAAGGGAATGGAAGTGAAGGGAAATCAGGGAACGTCAGGGAATGGAAGGCCGGGGAAGGTCAGGGAAGGCAAGGTCAGGGAAGGTCAGGGAAGGTCAAGGAACATCAGTGACGGGAAGTTCGGGGAAGGGAAGGGAAGGTCGGGGAAGGTCGGGGAAGGTCGGGGAAGGTCGGGGAAGGTCGGGGAAGGGAAGGGAAGGGAAGGGAAGGGAAGGGAAGGGAAGGGAAGGGAAGGGAAGGGAAGGAAAGGGAAGGGAAGGGATGGAAAGGGAAATCAGGGAAGGTCAGGGAATGGAAGGTCGGGGAACGTCAGCGAAGGAAAGGTCAGGGAAGGTCAAGGAAGGTCATGTAAGGCAAGGTTAAGGAAGGTCAGGTAAGGTCAATAAAGGTCAGGTAAGGTCAAGGAAGGTCAGTGACAGGAAGGTCAGTGAAGCTCGGGGAAGTTCTGATAAGATCGGGGAAAGTCAGGGAAGGGAAGGGAAAGGAAGGGAAATCGGGGAAGGTCAGGGAATGGAAGGTCGGGGAAGGTCAGGGAAGGCAATGTCACCGAAGGTCAGGGAAGGTCAAGGAAGGTCAATGAAGGTCAGGTAAGGTCAAGGAAGATCACTGATGGGAAGGTCAGGGAAGTTCGGGGAAGGTCAGGGAAGGCAAGGTCAGGGAAGGCAAGGGAAGGTTTGGGAAGGTCAAGGAAGGTGAAGGAAGGAAAGGGAAGGTCAGGGAAGGTCAGTGACGGGAAGGTCAGGGAAGGTCGGGGAAGGTCGGGGAAGGGAAGGTCGGGGAAGGGAAGGGAAGGTCGGGGAAGGGAAGGGAAGGGAAGGGAAGGGAAGGGAAGGGAAGGGAAGGGAAGGGAAGGGAAGGGAAGGGAAGGGAAGGGAAGGGAAGGGAAGGGAAGGGAAGGGAAGGGGAAGGGAAGGGAAGGGAAGGGAAGGGAAGGGAAGGGAAGGGAAGGGAAGGGAAGGGAAGGGAAAGGAAGGTCAAGGAACGGCAGTGACGGTAAGGTCTGGGAAGGTCGGGGAAGGGAAAGGAAGTTTGGGGAAGGTCGGGAAAGGGAAGGGGAAGGGAAGGGAAGGGAAGGGAAGGGAAGGGAAGGGAAGGGAAAGTCAGGGAAGGAAAGGTCAGGGAAGGTCAAGGAAGGTCAGGGAAGGTCAAGGAAGGTCAGTGACAGAAGGTCAGGGAAGGTCGGCGAAGGTCAGGGAAGGCAAGATCACGGAAGGGAAGGGAAGGGAAGGTCAGGGAAGGGAAGGGAATGGAAAGTCGGGGAAAGTCAGGGAAGGGAAGGTCAGGGAAGGTCAAGGAAGGTAAAGGAAGGTCAGGTAAGGTCAAGGAAGGTCAGGGAAGGTCAAGGAAGGTCAGTGACAGGAAGGTCGGGGAAGGTCGGGGAAGGGAAGGGAAGGTCGGCGAAAGTTAGGGAAGGGAAGGGAAAGGGAAGGGAAGGGAAGGGAAGGGAAGGGAAGGGAAGGGAAGGGAAGGGAAGGGAAGGGAAGGGAAGGGAAGGGAAGGGAAGGGAAGGGAAGGGAAGGGAAGGGAAGGGAAGGGAAGGGAAGGGAAGGTCAAGGAAGGGCAGTGACGGAAAGGTCTGGGAAGGTCGGGGAAGGGAAGGGAAGGTTGGGGAAGGTCAGGGAAGGGAAGGCAAGGGAAGGTTAGGGAAGGTCAAGGAAGTTCAAGGAAGGTCAGGTAAGGTCAAGGAAGGTCAGGTAAGGTCAAGGAAGGTCAGTGACAGGAAGGTCAGGGAAAGTCGGGGAAGGTCAGGGATGGCAAGTTCAGGGAAGGCAAGGGAAGGTTAGGGAAGGTCAAGGAAGGCCAAAGAAGGTCAGGTAAGGTCAAGGAAGGTCAGGTAAGGTCAAGGAAGGTCAGTGACGGGAAGGTCAGGGAAGGTCAGGGAAGGGAAGGGAAGGGAAGGGAAGGGAAGGGAAGGGAAGGGAAGGGAAGGGAAGGGAAGGGAAGGGAAGGGAAGACCAAGGAAGGTCAGGGAAGGGAAGGGAATGGGAAGTCGGGGAAATTCAGGGAAGGGAAGGGAAGGTCAGGGAAGGTCAAGGAAGGTCAGGTAAGGTCAAGGAAGGTCAGTGACGGGAACGTCAGGGAAGGGAAGGGAAGGGAAGGGAAGGGAAGGGAAGGGAAGGGAAGGGAAGGGAAGGGAAGGGAAGGTCAAGGAAGGGCAGTGACGGAAAGGTCTGGGAACATAGGGGAAGGGAAGGGAAGGTTGGAGAAGGTCAGGAAAGGGAAGGGAAGGGAAGGCAAGGTTAGGGAAGGTCAAGGAAGGTCATGTAAGGTAAGGTCAAGGAAGGTCAGGTAAGGTCAAGGAAGGTCAGGTAAGGTCAAGGAAGGTCAGTGACGGGAACGTCGGGGAAGGAAGGGAAGGGAAGGGAAGGGAAGGGAAGGGAAGGGAAGGGAAGGGAAGGGAAGGGAAGGGAAGGGAAGGGAAGGGAAGGGAAGGGAAGGGAAGGGAAGGGAAGGGAAGGGAAGGGAAGGGAAGGGAAGGGAAGGGAAGGGAAGGGAAGGGAAGGTCGGGGAAGGGAAAGGGAAGGTCAAGGAAGGTCAAGGAAGGTCAGGTAAGGTCAAGGAAGGTCAGGGAAGGTCAGTGACAGGAAGGTCGGGGAAGGGAAGGGAAGGTCGGGGAAGGTCGGGGAAGGGAAGGCAAGGTCGGGGAAGGGAAGGCAAGGGAAGGGAAGGGAAGGGAAGGGAAGGGAAGGGAAGGGAAGGGAAGGGAAGGGAAGGGTAGGGAAGGGAAGGGAAGGGAAGGGAAGGGAAGGGAAGGGAAGGCCAGGGAAGGGAAGGGAAGGGAAGGGAAGGGAAGGGAAGGGAAGGGAAGGGAAGGGAAGGGAAGGGAAGGGAAGGGAAGGGAAGGGAAGGGAAGGGAAGGGAAGGGAAGGGAAGGGAAGGGAAGGGAAGGGAAGGGAAGGGAAGGGAAAGTCAGGGAAGGGAAGGGAAGGTCAGGGAAAGTCAAGCAAGGTCAGGTAAGGTCAAGGAAGGTCAGGGAAGGTCAAGGAAAGTCAGTGACTGGATGGTCAGGGAAGGTCGGGGAAGTTCGGGGAAGGTCGGGGAAGGTCAGGGAAGGGAAGGGAAGGTCAGGGAACGTCAAGGAAGGTTAAGGAAGGTCAGGTAAGGTCAAGGAAGGTCAGGGAAGGTCAAGGAAGGTCAGTGACAGGAAGGTCGGGGAAGGTCGGGGAAGGTCGGGGAAGGTCGGGGAAGGTCCGGGAAGGGAAGGGAAGGGAAGGGAAGGGAAGGGAAGGGAAGGGAAGGGAAGGGAAGGGGGAAGGGAAGGGAAGGGAAGGTCAAGGAAGGGCAGTGACGGCAAGGTCTGGGAAGGTCGGGGAAGGGAAGTTCGGGGAAGTTCGGGGAAGGGAAGGGAAGGGAAGGGAAGGAAGGGAAGGGAAGGGAAGGGAAGGGGAAGGGAAGGGAAGGGAAGGGAAGGGAAGGGAAGGGAAGGGAAGGGAAGGGAAGGGAAGGGAAGGTCACGCAAGGACAAGGAAGGTCAGGGAAGGTCAAGGAAAGTCAGTGACTGGAAGGTCAGGGAAGGTCGGGGAAGTTCGGGGAAGGTCGGGGAAGGTCAGGGAAGGGAAGGGAAGGTCAGGCAACGTCAAGGAAGGTTAAGGAAGGTCAGGTAAGGTCAAGGAAGGTCAGGGAAGGTCAAGGAAGGTCAGTGACAGGAAGGTCGGGGAAGGTCGGGGAAGGTCCGGGAAGGGAAGGGAAAGGAAGAGAAGGGAAGGGAAGGGAAGGGAAGGGAAGGGAAGGGAAGGGAAGGGAAGGGAAGGGAAGGGAAGGAAGGGAAGGGAAGGGAAGGGAAGGGAAGGGAAGGGAAGGGAAGGGAAGGTCAAGGAAGGGCAGTGACGGCAAGGTCTAGGAAGGTCGGGGAAGGGAAGTTCGGGGAAGTTCGGGGAAGTTCGGGGAAGTTCGGGGAAGGGAAGGGAAGGGAAGGGAAGGGAAGGGAAGGGAAGGGAAGGGAAGGGAAGGGAAGGGGAAGGGAAGGGAAGGGAAGGGAAGGGAAATCAGGGAAGGTCAGGGAATGGAAGGTCGGGGAAATTCAGGGAAGGCAAGGTCAGGAAAGGTCAAGGAAGGTCAGGTAAGGTCAAGGAAGTTCAGTGGCGGGAAGGTCGGGGAAGTTCGGAAAAGGTCGGGGAAGGTCAGGGAAGGTCAAGGAACGTCAGGGAAGGTCAGGTAAGGTCAAGGAAGGTCATGTAATGTAAGGTCAAGGAAGGTCAGGTAAGATCAAGGAAGGTCAGGTAAGGTCAAGGAAGGTCAGTGACGGGAAGGTCAGAGAAGGTCGGGGAAGGTCGGGGAAGGTCGGGGAAGGGAAGGGAAGGGAAGGGAAGGGAAGGGAAGGGAAGGGAAGGGAAGGGAAGGGAAGGGAAGGGAAGGGAAGGGAAGGGAAGGGAAGGGAAGGGAAGGTCAAGGA
This sequence comes from Aptenodytes patagonicus, assembly GCF_965638725.1. Taxonomy (NCBI): domain Eukaryota; kingdom Metazoa; phylum Chordata; class Aves; order Sphenisciformes; family Spheniscidae; genus Aptenodytes; species Aptenodytes patagonicus. The sequence goes on along the minus strand of NW_027472152.1, from coordinate 64,945 downwards.
AGGTCAGTGACAGGAAGGTCGGGGAAGGGAAGGGAAGGTCGGGGAAGGTCGGGGAAGGTCGGGGAAGGGAAGGCAAGGTCGGGGAAGGGAAGGCAAGGGAAGGGGAAAGGAAGGGAAGGGAAGGGAAGGGGAAGGGAAGGGAAGGGAAGGGAAGGGAAGGGAAGGGAAGGGAAGGGAAGGGAAGGAGGGAAGGGAAGGGAAGGGAAGGGAAGGGAAGGGAAGGGAAGGGAAGGGAAGGGAAGGGAAGGGAAGGGAAGGGAAGGGAAGGGAAGGGAAGGGAAGGGAAGGGAAAGTCAGGGAAGGGAAGGGAAGGTCAAGCAAGGTCAGGTAAGGTCAAGGAAGTTCAGGGAAGGTCAAGGAAAGTCAGTGACTGGAAGGTCAGGGAAGGTCGGGGAAGTTCGGGGAAGGTCGGGGAAGGTCAGGGAAGGGAAGGGAAGGTCAGGGAACGTCAAGGAAGGTCAAGGAAGGTCAGGTAAGGTCAAGGAAGGTCAGGGAAGGTCAAGGAAGGTCAGTGACAGGAAGGTCGGGGAAGGTCGGGGAAGGTCGGGGAAGGTCGGGGAAGGTCCGGGAAGGGAAGGGAAGGGAAGGGAAGGGAAGGGAAGGGAAGGGAAGGGAAGGAAGGGAAGGGAAGGGAAGGAGAGAAGGGAAGGTCAAGGAAGGGCAGTGACGGCAAGGTCTGGGAAGGTCGGGGAAGGGAAGTTCGGGAAGTTCGGGGAAGTTCGGGGAAGGGAAGGGAAGGGAAGGGAAGGGAAGGGAAGGGAAGGGAAGGGAAGGGAAGGGAAGGGAAGGGAAGGGAAGGGAAGGGAAGGGAAGGGAAGGGAAGGGAAATCAGGGAAGGTCAGGGAATGGAAGGTCGGGGAAGTTCAGGGAAGGCAAGGTCAGGGAAGGTCAAGGAAGGTGAGGTAAGGTCAAGGAAGTTCAGTGGCGGGCATAGGTCGGGGAAGTTCGGAAAAGGTCGGGGAAGGTCAGGGAAGGTCAAGGAACGTCAGGGAAGGTCAGGTAAGGTCAAGGAAGGTCAGTGACGGGAAGGTCGGGGAAGGTCGGGGAAGTTCGGAAAACGTCGGGGAAGGTCAGGGAAGGGAAGGGAAGGGAAGGGAAATCAGGGAAGGTCAGGGAATGGAAGGTCGGGGAAGGTCAGGGAAGGCAAGGTCAGGGAAGGTCAAGGAAGGTCATGTAAGGTAATGTAAGGTAAGGTCAAGGAACGTCAGGTAAGGTCAAGGAAGGTCAGGTAAGGGACAAGGAAGGTCAGTGACGGGAAGGTCAGCGAGGTCGGGGAAGTTCGGAAAAGGTCGGGGAAGGTCAGGGAAGGGAAGGGAAATCAGGGAAGGTCGGGGAAGGTCAGGGAAGGCAAGGTCAGGGAAGGTCAGGAAAGGTCAAGGAAGGTCAGGTAAGGTCAAGGAAGGTCAGTGACGGGAAGGTCAGGGAGGTCGGGGAAGTTCGGAAAAGGTCGGGGAAGGTCAGGGAAGGGAAGGGAAATCAGGGAAGGTCGGGGAAGGTCAGGGAAGGCAAGGTCAGGGAAGGTCAGGAAAGGTCAAGGAAGGCCAAGGAAGGTCAGGTAAGGTCAAGGAAGGTCAGGTAAGGTCAAGGAAGGTCAGTGACGGGAAGGTCAGGGAACGTCGGGGAAGGTCAGGGAAGGGAAGGGAAGGGAAGGGAAGGGAAGGGAAGGGAAGGGAAGGGAAGGGAAGGGAAGGGAAGGGAAGGGAAGGGAAGGGAAGGGAAGGGAAGGGAAGGGAAGGGAAGGGAAGGGAAGGGAAGGGAAGGGAAGGTCGGGGAAGGTCAGGGAAGGCAAGATCAGGGAAGGGAAGGGAAGGGAAGGTCAGGGAAGGTCAAGGAAGGTCAAGGACGATCAGGGAAGATCAAGGAAGGTCAGTGACAGGAAGGTCGGGGAAGGGAAGGGAAGGTCGGGGAAGGTCAGGGAAGGGAAGGGAAGGGAAGGGAAGGGAAGGGAAGGGAAGGGAAGGGAAGGGAAGGGAAGGGAAGGGAAGGGAAGGGAAGGGAAGGGAAGGGAAGGGAAGGGAAGGGAAGGGAAGGGAAGGGAAGTGAAAGTCAGGGAAGGGAAGGGAAGGTCAGGGAAAGTCAAGCAACGTCAGGTAAGGTCAAGGAAGGTCAGGGAAGGTCAAGGAAAGTCAGTGACTGGAAGGTCAGGGAAGGTCGGGGAAGTTCGGGGAAGGTCGGGGAAGGTCAGGGAAGGGAAGGGAAGGTCAGGGAACGTCAAGGAAGGTCAAGGAAGGTCAGGTAAGGTCAAGGAAGGTCAGGGAAGGTCAAGGAAGGTCAGTGACAGGAAGGTCGGGGAAGGTCGGGGAAGGTCGCGGAAGGTCCGGGATGGGAAGGGAAGGGAAGGGAAGGGAAGGGAAGGGAAGGGAAGGGAAGGGAAGGGAAGGTCAAGGAAGGGCAGTGACGGCAAGGTCTGGGAAGGTCGGGGAAGGGAAGTTCGGGGAAGGGAGGGGAAGGGAAGGGAAGGGAAGGGAAGGGAAGGGAAGGGAAGGGAAGGGAAGGGAAGGGAAGGGAAGGGAAGGGAAGGGAAGGGAAGGGAAGGGAAGGGAAGGGAAGGGAAGGGAAGGGAAGGGAAGGGAAATCAGGGAAGGTCAGGGAATGGAAGGTCGGGGAAGTTCAGGGAAGGCAAGGTCAGGGAAGGTCAAGGAAGGTCAGGTAAGGTCAAGGAAGTTCAGTGGCGGGAAGGTCGGGGAAGTTCGGAAAAGGTCGGGGAAGGTCAGGGAAGGTCAAGGAACGTCAGGGAAGGTCAGGTAAGGTCAAGGAAGGTCAGTGACGGGAAGCTCAGGGAAGGTCGGGGAAGTTCGGAAAACGTCGGGGAAGGTCAGGGAAGGGAAGGGAAGGGAAGGGAAGGGAAATCAGGGAAGGTCAGGGAATGGAAGGTCGGGGAAGGTCAGGGAAGGCAAGGTCAGGGAAGGTCAAGGAAGGTCATGTAAGGTAAGGTCAAGGAACGTCAGGTAAGGTCAAGGAAGGTCAGGTAAGGTCAAGGAAGGTCAGTGACAGGAAGGTCAGGGAGGTCGGGGAAGTTCGGAAAATGTCGGGGAAGGTCAGGGAAGGGAAGGGAAATCAGGGAAGGTCGGGGAAGCTCAGGGAAGGCAAGGTCAGGGAAGGTCAGGAAAGGTCAAGGAAGGCCAAGGAAGGTCAGGTAAGGTCAAGGAAGGTCAGGTAAGGTCAAGGAAGGTCAGTGACGGGAAGGTCGGGGAAGGTCGGGGAAGGTCAGGGAAGGGAAGGGAAGGGAAGGGAAGGGAAGGGAAGGGAAGGGAAGGGAAGGGAAGGGAAGGGAAGGGAAGGGAAGGGAAGGGAAGGGAAGGGAAGGGAAGGGAAGGGAAGGGAAGGGAAAGTCAGGGAAGGTCAGTGACAGGAAGGTCAGGGAAGGTCGGGGAAGGTCAGGGAAGGCAAGATCAGGGAAGGGAAGGGAAGGGAAGGTCAGGGAAGGTCAAGGAAGGTCAAGGAAGGTCAGGGAAGATCAAGGAAGGTCAGTGACAGGAAGGTCGGGGAAGGTTGGGGAAGGGAAGGGAAGGTCGGGGAAGGTCGGGGAAGGTCGGGGAAGGTCGGGGAAGGGAAGGGAAGGGAAGGGAAGGGAAGGGAAGGGAAGGGAAGGGAAGGGAAGGGAAGGGAAGGGAAGGGAAGGGAAGGGAAGGGAAGGGAAGGGAAGGTAAGGGAAGGGCAGTGACGGCAAGGTCTGGGAAGGTCGGGGAAGGGAAGTTTGGGGAAGGGAAGGGAAGGGAAGGGAAGGGAAGGGAAGGGAAGGGAAGGGAAGGGAAGGGAAGGGAAGGGAAGGGAAGGGAAGGGAAGGGAAGGGAAGGGAAGGGAAGGGAAGGGAAGGTCAAGGAAGGGCAGTGACGGAAAGGTGTGGGAAGGTCGGGGAAGGGAAGGGAAGGTTGGGGAAGTTCAGGGAAGGTCAGCGAAGGTCAGCGAAGGGAAGGGAAGGGAAGGGAAGGGAAGGGAAGGGAAGGGAAGGGAAGGGAAGGGAAGGGAAGGGAAGGGAAGGGAAGGGAAGGGAAGGGAAGGGAAGGGAAGGGAAGGGAAATCAGGGAAGGTCAGGGAATGGAAGGTCAGGGAAGGCAAGGTCAGGGAAGGTCAAGGAAGGTCATGTAAGGTAAGGTCAAGGAAGGTCAGGTAAGGTCAAGGAAGGTCAGGTAAGGTCAAGGAAGGTCAGTGACGGGAAGGTCGGGGAAGGTCGGGGAAGGGAAGGGAAGGGAAGGGAAGGGAAGGGAAGGGAAGGGAAGGGAAGGGAAGGGAAGGGAAGGGAAGGGAAGGGAAGGGAAGGGAAGGGAAGGGAAGGGAAGGGAAGGGAAGGGAAGGGAAGGGAAAGTCAAGGAAGGTCAGGTAAGGTCAGTGACAGGAAGGTCAGGGAAGGTCGGGGAAGGTCAGGGAAGGCAAGATCAGGGAAGGGAAGGAAAGGGAAGGGAAGGGAAGGTCAAGGAAGGTCAGTGACGGGAAGGTCAGGGAAGGTCGGGGAAGTTCGGGGAAGGTCGGGAAAGGTCAGGGAAGGGAACGGAAGGTAAAGGAAGGTCAAGGAAGGTCAGGTAAGGTCAAGGATGGTCAGGGAAGGTCAAGGAAGGTCAGTGACAGGAAGGTCGGGGAAGGTCGGGGAAGGGAAGGGAAGGTCGGGGAAGGTCAGGGAAGGGAAGGGAAGGGAAGGGAAGGCATGGGAAGGGAATGGAACGGAAGGTCAAGGAAGGGCAGTGACGGCAAGGTCTGGGAAGGTTGGGGAAGGGAATGGAAGGGAAGGGTAGGGAAGGGAAGAGAAGGGAAGGGAAGGGAAGGGAAGGGAAGGGAAGGGAATGGAAGGGAAGGGAAGGGAAGGGAAGGGAAGGGAAGGGAAGGGAAGGGAAGGGAAGGGAAGGGAAGGGAAGGGAAGGGAAGGGAAGGGAAGGTCAAGGAAGGGCAGTGACGGAAAGGTCTGGGAAGGTCGGGGAAGGGAAGGGAAGGTTGGGGAAGGTCAGGGAAGGGAAGGGAAGGGAAGGCAAGGGAAGGTTAGGGAAGGTCAAGGAAGTTCAAGGAAGGTCAGGTAAGGTCAAGGAAGGTCAGGTAAGGTCAAGGAAGGTCAGTGACAGGAAGGTCAGGGAAAGTCGGGGAAGGTCAGGGATGGCAAGTTCAGGGAAGGCAAGGGAAGGTTAGGGAAGGTCAAGGAAGGCCAAGGAAGGTCAGGTAAGGTCAAGGAAGGTCAGGGAAGGTCGGGGAAGGTCAGGGAAGGGAAGGGAAGGGAAGGGAAGGGAAGGGAAGGGAAGGGAAGGGAAGGGAAGGGAAGACCAAGGAAGGTCAGGGAAGGGAAGGGAATGGGAAGTCGGGGAAATTCAGGGAAGGGAAGGGAAGGTCAGGGAAGGTCAAGGAAGGTCAGGTAAGGTCAAGGAAGGTCAGGGAAGCTCAAGGAAGGTCAGTGACGGGAACGTCAGGGAAGGGAAGGGAAGGGAAGGGAAGGGAAGGGAAGGGAAGGGAAGGGAAGGGAAGGGAAGGGAAGGGAAGGGAAGGGAAGGGAAGGGAAGGGAAGGGAAGGGAAGGGAAGGGAAGGTCAAGGAAGGGCAGTGACGGAAAGGTCTGGGAACGTCGGGGAAGGGAAGGGAAGGTTGGAGAAGGGAAGGGAAGGGAAGGGAAGGGAAGGGAAGGGAAGGGAAGGGAAGGGAAGGGAAGGGAAGGGAAGGGAAGGGAAGGGAAGGGAAGGGAAGGGAAGGGAAGGGAAGGGAAGTGAAATCAGGGAAGGTCAGGGAATGGAAGGTCAGGGAAGGCAAGGTCAGGGAAGGTCAAGGAAGGTCATGTAAGGTAAGGTCAAGGAAGGTCAGGTAAGGTCAAGGAAGGTCAGGTAAGGTCAAGGAAGGTCAGTGACGGGAAGGTCGGGGAAGGGAAGGGAAGGGAAGGGAAGGGAAGGGAAGGGAAGGGAAGGGAAGGGAAGGGAAGGGAAGGGAAGGGAAGGGAAGGGAAGGGAAGGGAAGGGAAGGGAAGGGAAGGGAAGGGAAGGGAAGGGAAGGGAAGGTCGGGGAAGGGAAGGGAAGGTCGGGGAAGGTCGGGGAAGGGAAGGGAAGGGAAGGGAAGGGAAGGGAAGGGAAGGGAAGGGAAGGGAAGGGAAGGGAAGGGAAGGGAAGGGAAGGGAAGGGAAGGGAAGGGAAGGGAAGGGAAGGGAAGGGAAGGGAAGGGAAGGGAAGGGAAGGGAAGGGAAGGGAAGGGAAAGTCAGGGAAGGGAAGGGAAGGTCAGGGAAAGTCAAGCAAGGTCAGGGAAGGTCAAGGAAGGTCAGGGAAGGTCAAGGAAAGTCAGTGACTGGAAGGTCAGGGAAGGTCGGGGAAGTTCGGGGAAGGTCGGGGAAGGTCAGGGAAGGGAAGGGAAGGTCAGGGAACGTCAAGGAAGATCAAGGAAGGTCAGGTAAGGTCAAGGAAGGTCAGGGAAGGTCAAGGAAGGTCAGTGACAGGAAGGTCGGGGAAGGTCGGGGAAGGGAAGGTCGGGGAAGGGAAGGGAAGGGAAGGGAAGGGAAGGGAAGGGAAGGGAAGGGAAGGGAAGGGAAGGGAAGGGAAGGGAAGGGAAGGGAAGGGAAGGGAAGGGAAGGGGAAGGGAAGGGAAGGGAAGGGAAGGGAAGGGAAGGGAAGGGAAGGGAAGATCAAGGAAGGGCAGTGACGGCAAGGTCTGGGAAGGTCGGGGAAGGGAAGGTCGGGGAAGGGAAGGGAAGGGAAGGGAAGGGAAGGGAAGGAAGGGAAGGGAAGGGAAGGGAAGGGAAGGGAAGGGAAGGGAAGGGAAGGGAAGGGAAGGGAAGGGAAGGGAAGGGAAGGGAAGGGAAGGGAAGGGAAGGGAAGGGAAGGGAAAGTCAGGGAAGGGAAGGGAAGGTCAGGGAAAGTCAAGGAAGGTCAGGTAAGGTCAAGGAAGGTCAGTGACAGGAAGGTCAGGGAAGGTCGGGGAAGGTCAGGGAAGGCAAGATCAGGGAAGGGAAGGAAAGGGAAGGGAAGGGAAGGTCAAGGAAGGTCAGTGACGGGAAGGTCAGGGAAGGTCGGGGAAGTTCGGGGAAGGTCGGGAAAGGTCAGGGAAGGGAAAGGAAGGTAAAGGAAGGTCAGGGAAGGTCAGGTAAGGTCAAGGAAGGTCAGGGAAGGTCAAGGAAGGTCAGTGACAGGAAGGTCGGGGAAGGTCGGGGAAGGGAAGGGAAGGTCGGGGAAGGTCAGGGAAGGGAAGGGAAGGGAAGGGAAGGCATGGGAAGGGAATGGAAGGGAAGGTCAAGGAAGGGCAGTGACGGCAAGGTCTGGGAAGGTTGGGGAAGGGAATGGAAGGGAAGGGTAGGGAAGGGAAGAGAAGGGAAGGGAAGGAAGGGAAGGGAAGGGAAGGGAAGGAAGGGAAGGGAAGGGAAGGGAAGGGAAGGGAAGGGAAGGGAAGGGAAGGGGAAGGGAAGGGAAGGGAAGGGAAGGGGAAGGGAAGGGAAGGTCAAGGAAGGGCAGTGACGGAAAGGTCTGGGAAGGTCGGGGAAGGGAAGGGAAGGTTGGGGAAGGTCAGGGAAGGGAAGGGAAGGGAAGGGAAGGCAAGGGAAGGTTAGGGAAGGTCAAGGAAGTTCAAGGAAGGTCAGGTAAGGTCAAGGAAGGTCAGGTAAGGTCAAGGAAGGTCAGTGACAGGAAGGTCAGGGTAAGTCGGGGAAGGTCAGGGATGGCAAGTTCAGGGAAGGCAAGGGAAGGTTAGGGAAGGTCAAGGAAGGCCAAGGAAGGTCAGGTAAGGTCAAGGAAGGTCAGGTAAGGTCAAGGAAGGTCAGTGACGGGAAGGTCAGGGAAGGTCGGGGAAGGTCAGGGAAGGGAAGGGAAGGAAGGGAAGGGAAGGGAAGGGAAGGGAAGGGAAGGGAAGGGAAGACCAAGGAAGGTCAGGGAAGGGAAGGGAATGGGAAGTCGGGGAAATTCAGGGAAGGGAAGGGAAGGTCAGGGAAGGTCAAGGAAGGTCAGGTAAGGTCAAGGAAGGTCAGGGAAGCTCAAGGAAGGTCAGTGACGGGAACGTCAGGGAAGGGAAGGGAAGGGAAGGGAAGGGAAGGGAAGGGAAGGGAAGGGAAGGGAAGGGAAGGGAAGGGAAGGGAAGGAAGGGAAGGGAAGGGAAGGGAAGGGAAGGGAAGGTCAAGGAAGGGCAGTGACGGAAAGGTCTGGGAACGTCGGGGAAGGGAAGGGAAGGTTGGAGAAGGGAAGGGAAGGGAAGGGAAGGGAAGGAAGGGAAGGGAAGGGAAGGGAAGGGAAGGAAGGGAAGGGAAGGGAAGGGAAGGGAAGGGAAGGGAAGGGAAGGGAAGGGAAGGGAAGGGAAGGGAAGTGAAATCAGGGAAGGTCAGGGAATGGAAGGTCAGGGAAGGCAAGGTCAGGGAAGGTCAAGGAAGGTCATGTAAGGTAAGGTCAAGGAAGGTCAGGTAAGGTCAAGGAAGGTCAGGTAAGGTCAAGGGAAGGTCAGTGACGGGAAGGTCAGGGAAGGTCGGGGAAGGTCGGGGAAGGTCGGGGAAGGTCGGGGAAGGGAAGGGAAGGGAAGGGAAGGTAAGGTAAGGGAAGGGAAGGGAAGGGAAGGGAAGGGAAGGGAAGGGAAGGAAGGGAAGGGAAGGGAAGGGAAGGGAAGGGAAGGGAAGGGAAGGGAAGGGAAGGGAAGGGAAGGGAAGGTCGGGGAAGGTCGGGGAAGGTCGGGGAAGGTCGGGGAAGGGAAGGGAAGGGAAGGAAGGGAAGGGAAGGGAAGGGAAGGGAAGGGAAGGGAAGGGAAGGGAAGGGAAGGGAAGGGGAAGGGAAGGGAAGGGAAGGGAAGGGAAGGGAAGGGAAGGAAGGGAAGGGAAAGTCAGGGAAGGGAAGGGAAGGTCAGGGAAAGTCAAGCAAGGTCAGGGAAGGTCAAGGAAGGTCAGGGAAGGTCAAGGAAAGTCAGTGACTGGAAGGTCAGGGAAGGTCGGGGAAGTTCGGGGAAGTTCGGGGAAGGTCAGGGAAGGGAAGGGAAGGTCAGGGAACGTCAAGGAAGATCAAGGAAGGTCAGGTAAGGTCAAGGAAGGTCAGGGAAGGTCAAGGAAGGTCAGTGACAGGAAGGTCGGGGAAGGTCGGGGAAGGGAAGGTCGGGGAAGGGAAGGGAAGGGAAGGGAAGGGAAGGGAAGGGAAGGGAAGGGAAGGGAAGGGAAGGGAAGGGAAGGGAAGGGAAGGGAAGGGAAGGAAGGGAAGGGAAGGGAAGATCAAGGAAGGGCAGTGACGGCAAGGTCTGGGAAGGTCGGGGAAGGGAAGGTCGGGGAAGGGAAGGGAAGGGAAGGGAAGGGAAGGGAAGGGAAGGGAAGGGAAGGGAAGGGAAGGGAAGGGAAGGGAAGGGGAAGGGAAGGGAAGGGAAGGGAAGGGAAGGGAAGGGAAGGGAAGGGAAGGGAAGGGAAGGGAAGGGAAGGGAAGGGAAGGAAAGTCAGGGAAGGGAAGGGAAGGTCAGGGAAAGTCAAGGAAGGTCAGGTAAGGTCAAGGAAGGTCAGTGACAGGAAGGTCAGGGAAGGTCGGGGAAGGTCAGGGAAGGCAAGATCAGGGAAGGGAAGGAAAGGGAAGGGAAGGGAAGGTCAAGGAAGGTCAGTGACGGGAAGGTCAGGGAAGGTCGGGGAAGTTCGGGGAAGGTCGGGAAAGGTCAGTGAAGGGAAAGGAAGGTAAAGGAAGGTCAGGGAAGGTCAGGTAAGGTCAAGGAAGGTCAGGGAAGGTCAAGGAAGGTCAGTGACAGGAAGGTCGGGGAAGGTCGGGGAAGGGAAGGGAAGGTCGGGGAAGGTCAGGGAAGGGAAGGGAAGGGAAGGGAAGGCATGGGAAGGGAATGGAAGGGAAGGTCAAGGAAGGGCAGTGACGGCAAGGTCTGGGAAGGTTGGGGAAGGGAATGGAAGGGAAGGGTAGGGAAGGGAAGAGAAGGGAAGGGAAGGGAAGGGAAGGGAAGGGAAGGGAAGGAAGGGAAGGGAAGGGAAGGGGAAGGGAAGGGAAGGGAAGGGAAGGGAAGGGAAGGGAAGGGAAGGGAAGGGAAGGGAAGGTCAAGGAAGGGCAGTGACGGAAAGGTCTGGGAAGGTCGGGGAAGGGAAGGGAAGGTTGGGGAAGGTCAGGGAAGGGAAAGGAAGGGAAGGGAAGGGAAGGCAAGGGAAGGTTAGGGAAGGTCAAGGAAGTTCAAGGAAGGTCAGGTAAGGTCAAGGAAGGTCAGGTAAGGTCAAGGAAGGTCAGTGACAGGAAGGTCAGGGAAAGTCGGGGAAGGTCAGGGATGGCAAGTTCAGGGAAGGCAAGGGAAGGTTAGGGAAGGTCAAGGAAGGCCAAGGAAGGTCAGGTAAGGTCAAGGAAGGTCAGGTAAGGTCAAGGAAGGTCAGTGACGGGAAGGTCAGGGAAGGTCGGGGAAGGTCAGGGAAGGGAAGGGAAGGGAAGGGAAGGGAAGGGAAGGGAAGGGAAGGGAAGGGAAGGGAAGGGAAGGGAAGGGAAGGGAAGGGAAGGGAAGACCAAGGAAGGTCAGGGAAGGGAAGGGAATGGGAAGTCGGGGAAATTCAGGGAAGGGAAGGGAAGGTCAGGGAAGGTCAAGGAAGGTCAGGTAAGGTCAAGGAAGGTCAGGGAAGCTCAAGGAAGGTCAGTGACGGGAACGTCAGGGAAGGGAAGGGAAGGGAAGGGAAGGGAAGGGAAGGGAAGGGAAGGGAAGGGAAGGGAAGGGAAGGGAAGGGAAGGGAAGGTCAAGGAAGGGCAGTGACGGAAAGGTCTGGGAACGTCGGGGAAGGGAAGGGAATGTTGGAGAAGGGAAGGGAAGGGAAGGGAAGGGAAGGGAAGGGAAGGGAAGGGAAGGGAAGGGAAGGGAAGGGAAGGAAGGGAAGGGAAGGGAAGGGAAGGGAAGGGAAGGGAAGGGAAGGGAAGGGAAGGGAAGGGAAGGGAAGGGAAGGGAAGTGAAATCAGGGAAGGTCAGGGAATGGAAGGTCAGGGAAGGCAAGGTCAGGGAAGGTCAAGGAAGGTCATGTAAGGTAAGGTCAAGGAAGGTCAGGTAAGGTCAAGGAAGGTCAGGTAAGGTCAAGGAAGGTCAGTGACGGGAAGGTCAGGGAAGGTCGGGGAAGGTCGGCGAAGGTCGGGGAAGGGAAGGGAAGGTCGGGGAAGGTAAGGTAAGGTAAGGTAAGGGAAGGGAAGGGAAGGGAAGGGAAGGGAAGGGAAGGGAAAAGAAGGGAAGGGAAGGGAAGGGAAGGGAAGGGAAGGGAAGGGAAGGGAAGGGAAGGGAAGGGAAGGGAAGGGAAGGGAAGGGAAGGGAAGGGAAGGGAAGGGAAGGGAAGGGAAGGGAAGGGAAGGTCAGTGACAGGAATGTCGGGGAAGGGAAGGGAAGGTCGGGGAAGGTCGGGGAAGGTCGGGGAAGGGAAGGGAAGGGAAGGGAGGGAAGGGAAGGGAAGGGAAGGGAAGGGAAGGGAAGGAAGGGAAGGGAAGGGAAGGGAAGGGAAGGGAAGGGAAGGGAAGGGAAGGGAAGGGAAGGGAAGGGAAGGGAAGGGAAGGAAGGGAAGGAAGGGAAGGGAAGGGAAGGGAAGGGAAAGTCAGGGAAGGGAAGGGAAGGTCAAGCAAGGTCAGGGAAGGTCAAGGAAGGTCAGGGAAGGTCAAGGAAAGTCAGTGACTGGAAGGTCAGGGAAGGTCGGGGAAGTTCGGGGAAGGTCGGGGAAGGTCAGGGAAGGGAAGGGCAGGTCAGGGAACGTCAAGGAAGATCACGGAAGGTCAGGTAAGGTCAAGGAAGGTCAGGGAAGGTCAAGGAAGGTCAGTGACAGGAAGGTCGGGGAAGGTCGGGGAAGGGAAGGGAGGGGAAGGGAAGGGAGGGGAAGGGAAGGGAGGGGAAGGGAAGGGAAGGGAAGGGAAGGGAAGGGAAGGGAAGGGAAGGGAAGGGAAGGGAAGGGAAGGGAAGGGAAGGGAAGGGAAGGGAAGGGAAGGGAAGGGAAGGGAAGGGAAGGGAAATCAGGGAAGGTCAGGGAATGGAAGCTCGGGGAAGTTCAGGGAAGGCAAGGTCAGGGAAGGTCAAGGAAGGTCAGGTAAGGTCAAGGAAGTTCAGTGGCGGGAAGGTCGGGGAAGTTCGGAAAAGGTCGGGGAAGGTCAGGGAAGGTCAAGGAACGTCAGGGAAGGTCAGGTAAGGTCAAGGAAGGTCAGTGATGGGAAGCTCAGGGAAGGTCGGGGAAGTTCGGAAAACGTCGGGGAAGATCAGGGAAGGGAAGGGAAGGGAAGGGAAATCAGGGAAGGTCAGGGAATGGAAGGTCGGGGAAGGTCAGGGAAGGCAAGGTCAGGGAAGGTCAAGGAAGGTCATGTAAGGTAAGGTCAAGGAACGTCAGGTAAGGTCAAGGAAGGTCAGGTAAGGTCAAGGAAGGTCAGTGACAGGAAGGTCAGGGAGGTCGGGGAAGTTCGGAAAAGGTCGGGGAAGGTCAGGGAAGGGAAGGGAAATCAGGGAAGGTCGGGGAAGGTCAGGGAAGGCAAGGTCAGGGAAGGTCAGGAAAGGTCAAGGAAGGTCAAGGAAGGTCAGGTAAGGTCAAGGAAGGTCAGTGACGGGAAGGTCAGGGAGGTCGCGGAAGTTCGGAAAAGGTCGGGGAAGGTCAGGGAAGGGAAGGGAAATCAGGGAAGGTCGGGGAAGGTCAGGGAAGGCAAGGTCAGGGAAGGTCAGGAAAGGTCAAGGAAGGCCAAGGAAGGTCAGGTAAGGTCAAGGAAGGTCAGGTAAGGTCAAGGAAGGACAGTGACGGGAAGGTCGGGGAAGGGAAGGGAAGGCCGGGGAAGGGAAGGGAAGGGAAGGGAAGGGAAGGGAAGGGAAGGGAAGGGAAGGGAAGGGAAGGGAAGGGAAGGGAAGGGAAGGGAAGGGAAGGGAAGGGAAGGGAAGGGAAGGGAAGGGAAGGGAAGGGAAGGGAAGGGAAGGGAAGGGAAGGGAAGGGAAGGGAAGGGAAAGTCAGTGACAGGAAGGTCAGGGAAGGTTGGGGAAGGTCACGGAAGGCAAGATCAGGGAAGGGAAGGGAAGGGAAGGTCAGGGAAAGTCAAGGAAGGTCAAGGAAGGTCAGGGAAGATCAAGGAAGGTCAGTGACAGGAAGGTCGGGGAAGGTTGGGGAAGGGAAGGGAAGGTCGGGGAAGGGAAGGGAAGGGAAGGGAAGGGAAGGGAAGGGAAGGGAAGGGAAGGGAAGGGAAGGGAAGGGAAGGGAAGGGAAGGGAAGGGAAGGGAAGGGAAGGGAAGGGAAGGGAAGGGAAGGGAAGGGCAGTGACGGCAAGGTCTGGGAAGGTCGGGGAAGGGAAGTTTGGGGAAGGGAAGGGAAGGGAAAGGAAGGGAAGGGAAGGGAAGGGAAGGGATGGGAAGGGAAGGGAAGGGAAGGGAAGGGAAGGGAAGGGAAGGGAAGGGAAGGGAAGGGAAGGGAAGGGAAGGGAAGGGAAGGGAAGGGAAGGGAAGGGAAGGGAAGGGAAGGGAAGGGAAGGGAAGGGAAGGGAAGGTCAAGGAAGGGCAGTGACGGAAAGGTCTGGGAACGTCGGGGAAGGGAAGGGAAGGTTGGGGAAGGGAAGAGGGAAGGGAAGGGAAGGGAAGGGAAGGGAAGGGAAGGGAAGGGAAGGGAAGGGAAGGGAAGGGAAGGGAAGGGAAGGGAAGGGAAGGGAAGGGAAGGGAAGGGAAGGGAAATCAGGGAAGGTGAGGGAATGGAAGGTCAGGGAAGGCAAGGTCAGGGAAGGTCAAGGAAGGTCAAGTAAGGTAAGGTCAAGGAAGGTCAGGTAAGGTCAAGGAAGGTCAGGTAAGGTCAAGGAAGGTCAGTGACGGGAAGGTCGGGGAAGGTCGGGGAAGGGAAGGGAAGGGAAGGGAAGGTCGGGGAAGGGAAGGGAAGGTCGGGGAAGGGAAGGGAAGGGAAGGGAAGGGAAGGGAAGGGAAGGGAAGGGAAGGGAAGGGAAGGGAAGGGAAGGGAAGGGAAGGGAAGGGAAGGGAAGGGAAGGGAAGGGAAGGGAAGGGAAAGTCAAGGAAGGTCAGGTAAGGTCAGTGACAGGAATGTCAGGGAAGGTCGGGGAAGGCAAGTTCAGGGAAGGGAAGGGAAGGGAAGGGAAGGGAAGGTCAAGGAAGGTCAGTGACGGGAAGTTCAGGGAAGGTCGGGGAAATTCGGGGAAGGTCTGGAAAGGTCAGGGAAGGGAAAGGAAGGTAAAGGAAGGTCAAGGAAGGTCAGCTAAGGTCAAGGAAGGTCAGGGAAGGTCAAGGAAGGTCAGTGACAGGAAGGTCGGGGAAGGTCGGGGAAGGGAAGGGAAGATCGGGGAAGGTCAGGGAAGGGAAGGGAATGGAAGGGAAGGTCAAGGAAGGGCAGTGACGGCAAGGTCTGGGAAGGTTGGGGAAGGGAAGGGAAGGGAAGGGTAGGGAAGGGAAGAGAAGGGAAGGGAAGGGAAGGGAAGGGAAGGGAAGGGAAGGAAATGGAAGGGAAGGGAAGGTCAAGGAAGGGCAGTGACGGAAAGGTCTGGGAAGGTCGGGGAAGGGAAGGGAAGGTTGGGGAAGGTCAGGGAAGGGAAGGGAAGGGAAGGCAAGGGAAGGTTAGGGAAGGTCAAGGAAGTTCAAGGAAGGTCAGGTAAGGTCAAGGAAGGTCAGGTAAGGTCAAGGAAGGTCAGTGACAGGAAGGTTAGGGAAAGTCGGGGAAGGTCAGGGATGGCAAGTTCAGGGAAGGCAAGGGAAGGTTAGGGAAGGTCAAGGAAGGCCAAGGAAGGTCAGGTAAGGTCAAGGAAGGTCAGGTAAGGTCAAGGAAGGTCAGTGACGGGAAGGTCAGGGAAGGTCGGGGAAGGTCAGGGAAGGGAAGGGAAGGGAAGGGAAGGGAAGGGAAGGGAAGGGAAGGGAAGGGAAGGGAAGGGAAGGGAAGGGAAGGGAAGGGAAGGGAAGGGAAGACCAAGGAAGGTCAGGGAAGGGAAGGGAATGGGAAGTCGGGGAAATTCAGGGAAGGGAAGGGAAGGTCAGGGAAGGTCAAGGAAGGTCAGGTAAGGTCAAGGAAGGTCAGGGAAGCTCAAGGAAGGTCAGTGACGGGAACGTCAGGGAAGGGAAGGGAAGGGAAGGGAAGGGAAGGGAAGGGAAGGGAAGGGAAGGGAAGGGAAGGGAAGGGAAGGGAAGGGAAGGGAAGGGAAGGGAAGGGAAGGGAAGGGAAGGGAAGGGAAGGGAAGGGAAGGGAAGGTCAAGGAAGGGCAGTGACGGAAAGGTCTGGGAACGTCGGGAAAGGGAAGGGAAGGTTGGAGAAGGTCAGGGAAGGGAAGGGAAGGGAAGGGAAGGGAAGGGAAGGGAAGGGAAGGGAAGGGAAATCAGGGAAGGTCAGGGAATGGAAGGTCAGGGAAGGCAAGGTCAGGGAAGGTCAAGGAAGGTCATGTAAGGTAAGGTCAAGGAAGGTCAGGTAAGGTCAAGGAAGGTCAGGTAAGGTCAAGGAAGGTCAGTGACGGGAAGGTCAGGGAAGGTCGGGGAAGGTCGGGGAAGGTCGGGGAAGGGAAGGGAAGGGAAGGGAAGGGAAGGGAAGGGAAGGGAAGGGAAGGGAAGGGAAGGGAAGGGAAGGGAAGGGAAGGGAAGGGAAGGGAAGGGAAGGGAAGGGAAGGGAAGGGAAGGGAAGGTCGGGGAAGGGAAGGGAAGGTCAAGGAAGGTCAAGGAAGGTCAGGTAAGGTCAAGGAAGGTCAGGGAAGGTCAGTGACAGGAAGGTCGGGGAAGGGAAGGGAAGGTCGGGGAAGGTCGGTGAAGGTCGGGGAATGGAAGGCAAGGTCGGGGAAGGGAAGGCAAGGGAAGGGAAGGGAAGGGAAGGGAAGGTCAGGGAAGGGAAGGGAAGGTCAGGGAAGGTCAGGGAAGGGAAGGGAAGGGAAGGGAAGGGAAGGGAAGGGAAGGGAAGGGAAGGGAAGGGAAGGGAAGGGAAGGGAAGGGAAGGGAAGGGAAGGGAAGGGAAGGGAAGGGAAGGGAAGGGAAGGGAAGGGAAGGGAAGGGAAGAGAAGGGAAGGGAAGGGAAAGTCAGGGAAGGGAAGGGAAGGTCAGGGAAAGTCAAGCAAGGTCAGGTAAGGTCAAGGAAGGTCAGGGAAGGTCAAGGAAAGTCAGTGACTGGAAGGTCAGGGAAGGTCGGGGAAGTTCGGGGAAGGTCGGGGAAGGTCAGGGAAGGGAAGGGAAGGTCAGGGAACGTCAAGGAAGGTCAGGGAAGGTCAGGTAAGGTCAAGGAAGGTCAGGGAAGGTCAAGGAAGGTCAGTGAAAGGAAGGGAAGGGAAGGGAAGGGAAGGGAAGGGAAGGGAAGGGAAGGGAAGGGAAGGGAAGGGAAGGGAAGGGAAGGGAAGGGAAGGGAAGGGAAGGGAAGGGAAGGGAAGGGAAGGGAAGGGAAGGGAAGGGAAGGGAAGGGAAGGGAAGGGAAGGGAAGGGAAGGGAAGGGCAGTGACGGCAAGGTCTGGGAAGGTCGGGGAAGGGAAGGTCGGGGAAGGGAGGGGAAGGGAAGGGAAGGGAAGGGAAGGGAAGGGAAGGGAAGGGAAGGGAAGGGAAGGGAAGGGAAGGGAAGGGACGGGAAGGGAAGGGAAGGGAAGGGAAGGGAAATCAGGGAAGGTCAGGGAATGGAAGCTCGGGGAATTTCAGGGAAGGCAAGGTCAGGGAAGGTCAAGGAAGGTCAGGTAAGGTCAAGGAAGTTCAGTGGCGGGAAGGTCGGGGAAGTTCGGAAAACGTCGGGGAAGGTCAGGGAAGGTCAAGGAACGTCAGGGAAGGTCAGGTAAGGTCAAGGAAGGTCAGTGACGGGAAGCTCAGGGAAGGTCGGGGAAGTTCGGAAAACGTCGGGGAAGGTCAGGGAAGGGAAGGGAAGGGAAGGGAAATCAGGGAAGGTCAGGGAATGGAAGGTCGGGGAAGGTCAGCGAAGGCAAGGTCAGGGAAGGTCAAGGAAGGTCATGTAAGGCAAGGTCAAGGAAGGTCAGGTAAGGTCAAGGAAGGTCAGGTAAGGTCAAGGAAGGTCAAGGACGGTCAGGGAAGATCAAGGAAGGTCAGTGACAGGAAGGTCGGGGAAGGTTGGGGAAGGGAAGGGAAGGTCGGGGAAGGTCAGGGAAGGGAAGGGAAGGGAAGGGAAGGGAAGGGAAGGGAAGGGAAGGGAAGGGAAGGGAAGGGAAGGGAAGGGAAGGGAAGGGAAGGGAAGGGAAGGGAAGGGAAGGGAAGGGAAGGGAAGGGACGGCAAGGTCTGGGAAGGTCGGGGAAGGGAAGTTTGGGGAAGGGAAGGGAAGTTTGGGGAAGGGAAGGGAAGTGAAGGGAAGGGAAGGGAAGGGAAGGGAAGGGAAGGGAAGGGAAGGGAAGGGAAGGGAAGGGAAGGGAAGGGAAGGGAAGGGAAGGGAAGGGAAGGGAAGGGAAGGGAAGGGAAGGGAAGGGAAGGGAAGGGAAGGGAAGGGAAGGGAAGGGAAGGGAAGGTCTGCGAAGATCGGGGAAGGGAAGGGAAGGTTGGGGAAGGTCAGGGAAGGGAAGGGAAGGGAAGGGAAGGGAAGGGAAGGGTAGGGAAGGGAAGGGAAGGGAAGGGAAGGGAAGGGAAGGGAAGGGAAGGGAAGGGAAGGGAAGGGAAGGGAAGGGAAGGGAAGGGAAGGGAAGGGAAGGAAGGGAAGGGAAGGGAAGGGAAGGGAAATCAGGGAAGGTCAGGGACTGGAAGGTCAGGGAAGGCAAGGTCAGGGAAGGTCAAGGAAGGTCATGTAAGGTAAGGTCAAGGTAGGTCAGGTAAGGTCAAGGAAGGTCAGGTAAGGTCAAGGAAGGTCAGTGACGGGAAGGTCAGGGAAGGTCGGGGAAGGTCGGGGAAGGGAAGGGAAGGGAAGGGAAGGGAAGGGAAGGGAAGGGAAGGGAAGGGAAGGGAAGGGAAGGGAAGGGAAGGGAAGGGAAGGGAAGGGAAGGGAAGGGAAGGGAAGGGAAGGGAAGGGAAGGGAAGGGAAGGGAAGGGAAGGGAAGGGAAGGGAAGGTTGGAGAAGGTCAGGAAAGGGAAGGGAAGGGAAGGGAAGGGAAGGGAAGGGAAGGGAAGGGAAGGGAAGGGAAGGGAAGGGAAGGGAAGGGAAGGGAAGGGAAGGGAAGGGAAGGGAAGGGAAGGGAAGGGAAGGGAAGGGAAGGGAAGGGAAGGGAAGGGAAGGGAAGGGAAGGGAAGGGAAGGGAAGGGAAGGGAAGGGAAGGGAAGGGAAAGTCAAGGAAGGTCAGTGACAGGAAGGTCAGGGAAGGTCGGGGAAGGTCAGGGAAGGCAAGATCAGGGAAGGGAAGGGAAGGGAAGGGAAGGGAAGGGAAGGGAAGGTCAAGGAAGGTCAGTGACGGGAAGGTCAGGGAAGGTCGGGGAAGTTCGGGGAAGGTCGGGGAAGGTCAGGGAAGGGAAGGGAAGGTCAAGGAAGGTCAAGGAAGGTCAGGTAAGGTCAAGGAAGGTCAGGTAAGGTCAAGGAAGGTCAGTGACAGGAAGGTCGGGGAAGGTCGGGGAAGGGAAGGGAAGGTCGGGGAAGGTCAGGGAAGGGAAGGGAACGGAAGGGAAGGGAAGGGAAGGGAAGGGAAGGGAAGGGAAGGGAAGGGAAGGGAAGGGAAGGGAAGGGAAGGGAAGGGAAGGTCAAGGAAGGGCAGTGACGGCAAGGTCTGGGAAGGTTGGGGAAGGGAAGGGAAGGGAAGGGAAGGGAAGGGAAGGGAAGGGAAGGGAAGGGAAGGGAAGGGAAGGGAAGGGAAATCAGGGAAGGTCAGGGAATGGAAGGCCGGGGAAAGTCAGGGAAGGCAAGGTCAGGGAACGTCAGGGAAGGGAAAGGAAGGTCAGTGACGGGAAGTTCGGGGAAGGGAAGGGAAGGTCGGGGAAGGTCGGGGAAGGTCGGGGAAGGGAAGGGAAGGGAAGGGAAGGGAAGGGAAGGGAAGGGAAGGGAAGGGAAGGGAAGGGAAGGGAAGGGAAATCAGGGAAGGTCAGGGAATGGAAGGTCAGGGAAGGTCAGCGAAGGCAAGGTCAGGGAAGGTCAAGGAAGGTCATGTAAGGCAAGGTCAAGGAAGGTCAGGTAAGGTCAAGGAAGGTCAGGTAAGGTCAAGGAAGGTCAGTGACAGGAAGGTCAGGGAAGGTCGGGGAAGTTCTGATAAGGTCGGGGAAAGTCAGGGAAGGGAAGGGAAAGGAAGGGAAATCGGGGAAGGTCAGGGAATGGAAGGTCGGGGAAGGTCAGGGAAGGCAATGTCACCGAAGGTCAGGGAAGGTCAAGGAAGGTAAAGGAAGGTCAGGTAAGGTCAAGGAAGGTCACTGACGGGTAGGTCAGGGAAGTTCGGGGAAGGTCAGGGAAGGCAAGGTCAGGGAAGGGAAGGGAAGGTTAGGGAAGGTCAAGGAAGGTGAAGGAAGGTCAGGTAAGGTCAAGGAAGGTCAGTGACGGGAAGGTCGGGGCAGGTCGGGGCACGTCGGGGAAGGGAAGGGAAGGGAAGGGAAGGGAAGGGAAGGGAAGGGAAGGGAAGGGAAGGGAAGGGAAGGGAAGGGAAGGGAAGGGAAGGGAAGGGAAGGGAAGGGAAGGGAAGGGAAGGGAAGGGAAGGGAAGGGAAGGGAAGGGAAGGGAAAGGAAGGTCAAGGAAGGGCAGTGACGGGAAGGTCTGGGAAGGTCGGGGAAGGGAAGGGAAGGTTGGGGAAGGTCGGGAAAGGGAAGGGAAGGGAAGGGAAAGTCAGGGAAGGGAAGGTCAGGGAAGGTCAAGGAAGGTCAGGGAAGGTCAAGGAAGGTCAGGGAAGGTCAAGTAAGGTCAGTGACAGGAAGGTCAGGGAAGGTCGGGGAAGGTCAGGGAAGGCAAGATCAGGGAAGGGAAGGGAAGGGAAGGTCAGGGAAGGGAAGGGAATGGAAAGTCGGGGAAAGTCAGGGAAGGGAAGGTCAAGGAAGGTCAAGGAAGGTCAGGGAAGGTCAGGTAAGGTCAAGGAAGGTCAGGGAAGCTCAAGGAAGGTCAGTGACAGGAAGGTCGGGGAAGGTCGGGGAAGGGAAGGGAAGGTCAAGGAACGTCAGGGAAGGTCAGGTAAGGTCAAGGAAGGTCAGTGACGGGAAGCTCAGGGAAGGTCGGGGAAGTTCGGAAAACGTCGGGGAAGGTCAGGGAAGGGAAGGGAAGGGAAGGGAAATCAGGGAAGGTCAGGGAATGGAAGGTCGGGGAAGGTCAGGGAAGGCAAGGTCAGGGAAGGTCAAGGAAGGTCATGTAAGGTAAGGTCAAGGAACGTCAGGTAAGGTCAAGGAAGGTCAGGTAAGGTCAAGGAAGGTCAGTGACGGGAAGGTCAGGGAGGTCGGGGAAGTTCGGAAAAGGTCGGGGAAGGTCAGGGAAGGGAAGGGAAATCAGGGAAGGTCGGGGAAGGTCAGGGAAGGCAAGGTCAGGGAAGGTCAGGAAAGGTCAAGGAAGGTCAAGGAAGGTCAGGTAAGGTCAAGGAAGGTCAGTGACGGGAAGGTCAGGGAGGTTGGGGAAGTTCGGAAAAGGTCGGGGAAGGTCAGGGAAGGGAAGGGAAATCAGGGAAGGTCGGGGAAGGTCAGGGAAGGCAAGGTCAGGGAAGGTCAGGAAAGGTCAAGGAAGGCCAAGGAAGGTCAGGTAAGGTCAAGGAAGGTCAGGTAAGGTCAAGGAAGGTCAGTGACGGGAAGGTCAGGGAAGGTCGGGGAAGGTCGGGGAAGGTCGGGGAAGGTCGGGGAAGGGAAGGGAAGGGAAGGGAAGGGAAGGGAAGGGAAGGGAAGGGAAGGGAAGGGAAGGGAAGGGAAGGGAAGGGAAGGGAAGGGAAGGCAAGGGAAAGTCAGTGACAGGAAGGTCAGGGAAGGTCGGGGACGGTCAGGGAAGGCAAGATCAGGGAAGGGAAGGGAAGGGAAGGTCAGGGAAGGTCAAGGAAGGTCAAGGAAGGTCAGGGAAGATCAAGGAAGGTCAGTGACAGGAAGGTCAGGGAAGGTTGGGGAAGGGAAGGTCGGGGAAGGGAAGGGAAGGGAAGGGAAGGGAAGGGAAGGGAAGGGAAGGGAAGGGAAGGGAAGGGAAGAGAAGGGAAGGGAAGGGAAGGGAAGGGAAGGGAAGGGAAGGGAAGGGAAGGGAAGGGAAGGGAAGGGAAGGGAAGGGAAGGGAAGGGAAGGGAAGGGAAGGGAAGGGAAGGGAAGGGAAGGGAAGGGAAGGGAAGGGAAGGGAAGGGAAGGGAAGGGAAGGGAAGGGAAGGGAAGGGAAGGTCGGGGAAGGGAAGTTTGGGGAAGGGAAGGGAAGTTTGGGGAAGGGAAGGGAAGTTTGGGGAAGGGAAGGGAAGTTTGGGGAAGGGAAGGGAAGGGAAGGGAAGGGAAGGGAAGGGAAGGGAAGGGAAGGGAAGGGAAGGGAAGGGAAGGAAGGGAAGGGAAGGGAAGGGAAGGGAAGGGAAGGGAAGGGAAGGGAAGGTCAAGGAAGGTCAGTGACGGAAAGGTCTGGGAAGGTCGGGGAAGGGAAGGGAAGGTTGGGGAAGGTCAGGGAAGGGAAGGGAAGGGAAGGGAAGGGAAGGGAAGGGAAGGGAAGGGAAGGGAAGGGAAGGGAAGGGAAGGGAAGGGAAGGGAAATCAGGGAAGGTCAGGGAATGGAAGGCAAGGGAAGGGAAGGTCAGGGAAGGTCAAGGAAGGTCATGTAAGGTAAGGTCAAGGAAGGTCAGGTAAGGTCAAGGAAGGTCAGGTAAGGTCAAGGAAGGTCAGTGACGGGAAGGTCAGGGAAGGTCGGGGAAGGTCGGGGAAGGTCGGGGAAGGGAAGGGAAGGGAAGGGAAGGGAAGGGAAGGGAAGGGAAGGGAAGGGAAGGGAAGGGAAGGGAAGGGAAGGGAAGGGAAGGGAAGGGAAGGGAAGGGAAGGGAAAGTCAAGGAAGGTCAAGGAAGGTCAGTGACAGGAAGGTCAGGGAAGGTCGGGGAAGGTCAGGGAAGGCAAGATCAGGGAAGGGAAGGGAAGGGAAGGGAAGGGAAGGTCAAGGAAGGTCAGTGACGGGAAGGTCAGGGAAGGTCGGGGAAGTTCGGGGAAGGTCGGGAAAGGTCAGGGAAGGGAAGGGAAGGTCAAGGAAGGTCAAGGAAGGTCAGGTAAGGTCAATGAAGGTCAGGTAAGGTCAAGGAAGGTCAGTGATAGGAAGGTCGGGGAAGGTCGGGGAAGGGAAGGGAAGGTCGGGGAAGGTCAGGGAAGGGAAGGGAAGGGAAGGGAAGGGAAGGGAAGGGAAGGGAAGGGAACGGAAGGGAAGGGAAGGGAAGGGAAGGGAAGGGAAGGGAAGGGAAGGGAAGGGAAGGGAAGGGAAGGGAAGGGAAGGGAAGGTCAAGGAAGGGCAGTGACGGCAAGGTCTGGGAAGGTTGGGGAAGGGAAGGGAAGGGAAGGGAAGGGAAGGGAAGGGAAGGGAAGGGAAGGGAAGGGAAGGGAAGGGAAGGGAAGGGAAGGGAAGGGAAGGGAAGGGAAGGGAAGGGAAATCAGGGAAGGTCAGGGAATGGAAGGCCGGGGAAAGTCAGGGAAGGCAAGGTCAGGGAAGGTCAGGGAAGGTCAAGGAAGGTCAGTGACGGGAAGTTCGGGGAAGGGAAGGGAAGGTCGGGGAAGGTCGGGGAAGGGCAGGGAAGGGAAGGGAAGGGAAGGGAAGGGAAGGGAAGGGTAGGGAAGGGAAGGGAAGGGAAGGGAAGGGAAGGGAAGGGAAGGGAAGGGAAGGGAAGGGAAGGGAAGGGAAGGGAAGGGAAGGGAAGGGAAGGGAAGGGAAGGGAAGGGAAGGGAAATCAGGGAAGCTCAGGGAATGGAAGGTCGGGCAAGGTTAGCGAAGGCAAGGTCAGGGAAGGTCAAGGAAGGTCATGTAAGGCAAGGTCAAGGAAGGTCAGGTAAGGTCAAGGAAGGTCAGGTAAGGTCAAGGAAGGTCAGTGACAGGAAGGTCAGGGAAGGTCGGGGAAGTTCTGATAAGGTCGGGGAAAGTCAGGGAAGGGAAGGGAAAGGAAGGGAAATCGGGGAAGGTCAGGGAATGGAAGGTCGGGGAAGGTCAGGGAAGGCAATGTCACCGAAGGTCAGGGAAGGTCAAGGAAGGTCAAGGAAGGTCAGGTAAGGTCAAGGAAGGTCAGTGACGGGAAGGTCGGGGAAGGTCGGGGAAGGTCGGGGAAGGTCGGGAAGGGAAGGGAAGGGAAGGGAAGGGAAGGGAAGGGAAGGGAAGGGAAGGGAAGGGAAGGGAAGGGAAGGGAAGGGAAGGGAAGGTAAGGTCAAGGAAGGGCAGTGACGGAAAGGTCTGGGAAGGTCGGGGAAGGGAAGGGAAGGTTGGGGAAGGTCAGGGAAGGGAAGGCAAGGGAAGGTTAGGGAAGGTCAAGGAAGTTCAAGGAAGGTCAGGTAAGGTCAAGGAAGGTCAGGTAAGGTCAAGGAAGGTCAGTGACAGGAAGGTCAGGGAAAGTCGGGGAAGGTCAGGGATGGCAAGTTCAGGGAAGGCAAGGGAAGGTTAGGGAAGGTCAAGGAAGGCTAATGAAGGTCAGGTAAGGTCAAGGAAGGTCAGGTAAGGTCAAGGAAGGTCAGTGACAGGAAGGTCAGGGAAGGTCGGGGAAGGTCAGGGAAGGGAAGGGAAGGGAAGGGAAGGGAAGGGAAGGGAAGGGAAGGGAAGGGAAGGGAAGGGAAGGGAAGGGAAGGGAAGGGAAGACCAAGGAAGGTCAGGGAAGGGAAGGGAATGGGAAGTCGGGGAAATTCAGGGAAGGGAAGGGAAGGTCAGGGAAGGTCAAGGAAGGTCAGGTAAGGTCAAGGAAGGTCAGTGACGGGAACGTCAGGGAAGGGAAGGGAAGGGAACTGAAGGGAAGGGAAGGGAAGGTCAAGGAAGGGCAGTGACGGAAAGGTCTGGGAACGTCGGGGAAGGGAAGGGGAAGGTTGGAGAAGGTCAGGAAAGGGAAGGGAAGGGAAGGCAAGGTTAGGGAAGGTCAAGGAAGGTCATGTAAGGTAAGGTCAAGGAAGGTCAGGTAAGGTCAAGAAAGGTCAGGTAAGGTCAAGGAAGGTCAGTGACGGGAACGTCGGGGAAGGGAAGGGAAGGGAAGGGAAGGGAAGGGAAGGAGGGAAGGGAAGGAAGGGAAGGGAAGGGAAGGGAAGGGAAGGGAAGGGAAGGGAAGGGAAGGAAGGGAAGGGAAGGGAAGGGAAGGGAAGGGAAGGGAAGGGAGGGTCGGGGAAGGGAAGGGAAGGTCAAGGAAGGTCAAGGAAGGTCAGGTAAGGTCAAGGAAGGTCAGGGAAGGTCAATGACAGCAAGGTCGGGGAAGGGAAGGGAAGGTCGGGGAAGGTCGGGGAAGGTCGGGGAAGGGAAGGCAAGGTCGGGGAAGGGAAGGCAAGGGAAGGGAAGGGAAGGGAAGGGAAGGGAAGGGAAGGTCAGGGAAGGGAAGGGACGGGAAGGGAAGGGAAGGGAAGGAAGGGAAGGGAAGGGAAGGGAAGGGAAGGGAAGGGAAGGGAAGGGAAGGTCAAGGAAGGTCAGTGACAGGAAGGTAAGGTCGGGGAAGGGAAGGGAAGGTCGGGGAAGGTCGGGGAAGGTCGAGGAAGGGAAGGCAAGGTCGGGAGGAAGGGAAGGGAAGGGAAGGGAAGGGAAGGGAAGGGAAGGGAAGGGAAGGGAAGGGAAGGGAAGGGAAGGGAAGGGAAGGGAAGGGAAGGGAAGGGAAGGGAAGGGAAGGGAAGGGAAGGGAAGGGAAGGGAAGGGAAGGGAAGGGAAGGGAAGGGAAGGGAAGGGAAGGGAAGGGAAGGGAAAGTCAAGCAAGGTCAGGTAAGGTCAAGGAAGGTCAGGGAAGGTCAAGGAATGTCAGTGACTGGAAGGTCAGGGAAGGTCGGGGAAGTTCGGGGAAGGTCGGGGAAGGTCAGGGAAGGGAAGGGAAATCAGGGAAGGTCGGGGAAGGTCAGGGAAGGCAAGGTCAGGGAAGGTCAGGAAAGGTCAAGGAAGGCCAAGGAAGGTCAGGTAAGGTCAAGGAAGGTCAGGGAAGGTCAAGGAAGGTTAGTGACGGGAAGGTCAGGGAGGTCGGGGAAGTTCGGAAAATGTCGGGGAAGGTCAGGGAAGGGAAGGGAAATCAGGGAAGGTCGGGGAAGGTCAGGGAAGGCAAGGTCAGGGAAGGTCAGGAAAGGTCAAGGAAGGTCAAGGAAGGTCAGGTAAGGTCAAGGAAGGTCAGTGACGGGAAGGTCAGGGAGGTCGGGGAAGTTCGGAAAAGGTCGGAGAAGGTCAGGGAAGGGAAGGGAAATCAGGGAAGGTCGGGGAAGGTCAGGGAAGGCAAGGTCAGGGAAGGTCAGGAAAGGTCAAGGAAGGCCAAGGAAGGTCAGGTAAGGTCAAGGAAGGTCAGGTAAGGTCAAGGAATGTCAGTGACGGGAAGGTCAGGGAAGGTCGGGGAAGGTCAGGGAAGGGAAGGGAAGGGAAGGGAAGGGAAGGGAAGGGAAGGGAAGGGAAGGGAAGGGAAGGGAAGGGAAGGGAAGGGAAGGGAAGGGAAGGGAAGGGAAGGGAAGGGAAGGGAAGGGAAGGGAAGGGAAGGGAAAGTCAGGGAAGGTCAGTGACAGGAAGGTCAGGGAAGGTCGGGGAACGTCAGGGAAGGCAAGATCAGGGAAGGGAAGGGAAGGGAAGGTCAGGGAAGGTCAAGGAAGGTCAAGGAAGGTCAGGGAAGATCAAGGAAGGTCAGTGACAGGAAGGTCGGGGAAGGTTGGGGAAGGGAAGGGAAGGTCGGGGACGGTCAGGGAAGGGAAGGGAAGGGAAGGGAAGGGAAGGGAAGGGAAGGGAAGGGAAGGGAAGGGAAGGGAAGGGAAGGGAAGGGAAGGGAAGGGAAGGGAAGGGAAGGGAAGGGCAGTGACGGCAAGATCTGGGAAGGTCGGGGAAGGGAAGGTCGGGGAAGGGATGGGAAGGGAAGGGGAAGGGAAGGGAAGGGAAGGGAAGGGAAGGGAAGGGAAGGGAAGGGAAGGGAAGGGAAGGGAAGGGAAGGGAAGGGAAGGGAAGGGAAATCAGGGAAGGTCAGGGAATGGAAGGTCAGGGAAGGCAAGGTCAGGGAAGGTCAAGGAAGGTCATGTAAGGTAAGGTCAAGGAAGGTCAGGTAAGGTCAAGGAAGGTCAGTGACGGGAAGGTCAGTGAAGGTCGGGGAAGGGAAGGGAAGGGAAGGGAAGGGAAGGGAAGGGAAAGGAAGGGAAGGGAAGGGAAGGGAAGGGAAGGGAAGGGAAGGGAAGGGAAGGGAAGGGAAGGGAAGGGAAGGGAAGGGAAGGGAAGGGAAGGGAAGGGAAGGGAAGGGAAGGGAAGGGAAGGGAAGGGAAGGGAAGGGAAGGGAAGGGAAGGGAAGGTCGGGGAAGGTCGAGGAAGGGAAGGCAAGGTCGGGGAAGGGAAGGGAAGGGAAGGGAAGGGAAGGGAAGGGAAGGGAAGGGAAGGGAAGGGAAGGGAAGGGAAGGGAAGGGAAGGGAAGGGAAGGGAAGGGAAGGGAAGGGAAGGGAAGGGAAGGGAAGGGAAGGGAAGGGAAGGGAAGGGAAAGTCAGGGAAGGGAAGGGAAGGTCAGGGAAAGTCAAGCAAGGTCAGGTAAGGTCAAGGAAGGTCAGGGAAGGTCAAGGAATGTCACTGACTGGAAGGTCAGGGAAGGTCGGGGAAGTTCGGGGAAGGTCGGGGAAGGTCAGGGAAGGGAAGGGAAGGTCAGGGAACGTCAAGGAAGGTTAAGGAAGGTCAGGTAAGGTCAAGGAAGGTCACGGAAGGTCAAGGAAGGTCAGTGACAGGAAGGTCGGGGAAGGTCGGGGAAGGTCGGGGAAGGTCGGGGAAGGTCTGGGAAGGGAAGGGAAGGGAAGGGAAGGGAAGGGAAGGGAAGGGAAGGGAAGGGAAGGGAAGGGAAGGGAAGGGAAGGTCAAGGAAGGGCAGTGACGGAAAGGTCTGGGAAGGTCGGGGAAGGGAAGGGAAGGTCGGGGAAGGTCAGGGAAGGGAAGGCAAGGGAAGGTTAGGGAAGGTCAAGGAAGTTCAAGGAAGGTCAGGTAAGGTCAAGGAAGGTCAGGTAACGTCAAGGAAGGTCAGTGACAGGAAGGTCAGGGAAAGTCGGAGAAGGTCAGGGATGGCAAGTTCAGGGAAGGCAAGGGAAGGTTAGGGAAGGTCAAGGAAGGCTAAGGAAGGTCAGGTAAGGTCAAGGAAGGTCAGGTAAGGTCAAGGAAGGTCAGTGATGGGAAGGTCAGGGAAGGTCGGGGAAGGTCAGGGAAGGGAAGGGAAGGGAAGGGAAGGGAAGGGAAGGGAAGGGAAGGGAAGGGAAGGGAAGGGAAGGGAAGGGGAAGGGAAGGGAAGGGAAGACCAAGGAAGGTCAGGGAAGGGAAGGGAATGGGAAGTCGGGGAAATTCAGGGAAGGGAAGGGAAGGTCAGGGAAGGTCAAGGAAGGTCAGGTAAGGTCAAGGAAGGTCAGTGACGGGAACGTCAGGGAAGGGAAGGGAAGGGAAGGGAAGGGAAGGGAAGGGAAGGGAAGGGAAGGGAAGGTCAAGGAAGGGCAGTGACGGAAAGGTCTGGGAACGTCGGGGAAGGGAAGGGAAGGGAAGGGAAGGGAAGGGAAGGCAAAAGGCAAGGTTAGGGAAGGTCAAGGAAGGTCATGTAAGGTAAGGTCAAGGAAGGTCAGGTAAGGTCAAGAAAGGTCAGGTAAGGTCAAGGAAGGTCAGTGACGGGAACGTCGGGGAAGGGAAGGGAAGGGAAGGGAAGGGAAGGGAAGGGAAGGGAAGGGAAGGGAAGGGAAGGGAAGGGAAGGGAAGGGAAGGGAAGGGAAGGGAAGGGAAGGGAAGGGAAGGGAAGGGAAGGGAAGGGAAGGGAGTGTCGGGGAAGGGAAGGGAAGGTCAAGGAAGGTCAAGGAAGGTCAGGTAAGGTCAAGGAAGGTCAGGGAAGGTCAGTGACAGGAAGGTCGGGGAAGGGAAGGGAAGGTCGGGGAAGGTCGGGGAAGGTCGGGGAAGGGAAGGCAAGGTCGGGGAAGGGAAGGCAAGGGAAGGGAAGGGAAGGGAAGGGAAGGGAAGGGAAGGTCAGGGAAGGGAAGGGACGGGAAGGGAAGGGAAGGGAAGGGAAGGGAAGGGAAGGGAAGGGAAGGGAAGGGAAGGGAAGGGAAGGGAAGGGAAGGGAAGGGAAGGGAAGGGAAGGGAAGGGAAGGGAAGGGAAGGGAAGGGAAGGGAGGGAAGGGAAGGGAAGGGAAGGGAAGGGAAGGGAAGGGAAGGGAAGGGAAGGGAAAGTCAGGGAAGGGAAGGGAAGGTCAGGGAAAGTCAAGCAAGGTCAGGTAAGGTCAAGGAAGGTCAGGGAAGGTCAAGGAAAGTCAGTGACTGGAAGGTCAGGGAAGGTCGGGGAACTTCGGGGAAGGTCGGGGAAGGTCAGGGAAGGGAAGGGAAGGGAAGGTCAGGGAACGTCAAGGAAGGTCAAGGAAGGTCAGGTAAGGTCAAGGAAGGTCAGGGAAGGTCAAGGAAGGTCAGTTACAGGAAGGTCGGGGAAGGTCGGGGAAGGGAAGGGAAGATCGGGGAAGGTCAGGGAAGGGAAGGGAATGGAAGGGAAGGTCAAGGAAGGGCAGTGACGGCAAGGTCTGGGAAGGTTGGGGAAGGGAAGGGAAGGGAAGGGAAGGGAAGGGAAGGGAAGGGAAGGGAAGGGAAGGGAAGGGAAGGGAAGGGAAGGGAAGGGAAGGGAAGGGAAGGGAAGGGAAGGGAAGGGAAGGGAAATTAGGGAAGGTCAGGGAATGGAAGGCCGGGGAAAGTCAGGGAAGGCAAGGTCAGGGAAGGTCAGGGAAGGTCAAGGAAGGTCAGTGACGGGAAGTTCGGGGAAGGGAAGGGAAGGTCGGGGAAGGTCGGGGAAGGTCGGGGAAGGTCGGGGAAGGGAAGGGAAGGGAAGGGAAGGGAAGGGAAGGGAAGGGAAGGGAAGGGAAGGGAAGGGAAGGGAAATCAGGGAAGGTCAGGGAATGGAAGGTCGGGGAAGGTCAGCGAAGGCAAGGTCAGGGAAGGTCAAGGAAGGTCATGTAATGCAAGGTCAAGGAAGGTCAGGTAAGGTCAAGGAAGGTCAGGTAAGGTCAAGGAAGGTCAGTGACAGGAAGGTCAGGGAAGGTCGGGGATGTTCTGATAAGGTAGGGGAAAGTCAGGGAAGGGAAGGGAAAGGAAGGGAAATCGGGGAAGGTCAGGGAATGGAAGGTGGGGGAAGGTCAGGGAAGGCAATGTCACCGAAGGTCAGGGAAGGTCAAGGAAGGTCAAGGAAGGTCAGGTAAGGTCAAGGAAGGTCACTGACGGGTAGGTCAGGGAAGTTCGGGGAAGGTCAGGGAAGACAAGGTCAGGGAAGGGAAGGGAAGGTTAGGGAAGGTCAAGGAAGGTGAAGGAAGGTCAGGTAAGGTCAAGGAAGGTCAGTGACGGGAAGGTCGGGGCAGGTCGGGGCAGGTCGGGGCAGGTCGGGGCAGGTCGGGGCAGGTCGGGGAAGGGAAGGGAAGGGAAGGGAAGGGAAGGGAAGGGAAGGGAAGGGAAGGGAAGGGAAGGGAAGGGAAGGGAAGGTCAAGGAAGGGCAGTGACGGGAAGGTCTGGGAAGGTCGGGGAAGGGAAGGGAAGGTTGGGGAAGGTCGGGAAAGGGAAGGGAAGGGAAGGGAAAGTCAGGGAAGGGAAGGTCAGGGAAGGTCAAGGAAGGTCAGGGAAGGTCAAGGAAGGTCAGTGACAGGAAGGTCAGGGAAGGTCGGGGAAGGTCAGGGAAGGCAAGATCAGGGAAGGGAAGGGAAGGGAAGGTCAGGGAAGGGAAGGGAATGGAAAGTCGGGGAAAGTCAGGGAAGGGAAGGTCAAGGAAGTTCAAGGAAGGTCAAGGAAGGTCAGGTAAGGTCAAGGAAGGTCAGGGAAGCTCAAGGAAGGTCAGTGACAGGAAGGTCGGGGAAGGTCGGGTAAGGGAAGGGAAGGTCAAGGAACGTCAGGGAAGGTCAGGTAAGGTCAAGGAAGGTCAGTGACGGGAAGCTCAGGGAAGGTCGGGGAAGTTCGGAAAACGTCGGGGAAGGTCAGGGAAGGGAAGGGAAGGGAAGGGAAATCAGGGAAGGTCAGGGAATGGAAGGTCGGGGAAGGTCAGGGAAGGCAAGGTCAGGGAAGGTCAAGGAAGGTCATGTAAGGTAAGGTCAAGGAACGTCAGGTAAGGTCAAGGAAGGTCAGGTAAGGTCAAGGAAGGTCAGTGACGGGAAGGTCAGGGAGGTCGGGGAAGTTCGGAAAAGGTCGGGGAAGGTCAGGGAAGGGAAGGGAAATCAGGGAAGGTCGGGGAAGGTCAGGGAAGGCAAGGTCAGGGAAGGTCAGGAAAGGTCAAGGAAGGCCAAGGAAGGTCAGGTAAGGTCAAGGAAGGTCAGGTAAGGTCAAGGAAGGTCAGTGACGGGAAGGTCAGGGAAGGTCGGGGAAGGTCGGGGAAGGTCGGGGAAGGGAAGGGAAGGGAAGGGAAGGGAAGGGAAGGGAAGGGAAGGGAAGGGAAGGGAAGGGAAGGGAAGGGAAGGGAAGGGAAGGGAAGGGAAGGGAAGGGAAGGGAAGGGAAGGGAAGGGAAGGGAAGGGAAGGGAAGGGAAGGGAAGGGAAGGGAAGGGAAAGTCAGTGACAGGAAGGTCAGGGAAGGTCGGGGAAGGTCAGGGAAGGCAAGATCAGGGAAGGGAAGGGAAGGGAAGGTCAGGGAAGGTCAAGGAAGGTCAAGGAAGGTCAGGGAAGATCAAGGAAGGTCAGTGACAGGAAGGTCAGGGAAGGTTGGGGAAGGGAAGGTCGGGGAAGGTCAGGGAAGGAAAGGGAAGGGAAGGGAAGGGAAGGGAAGGGAAGGGAAGGGAAGGGAAGGGAAGGGAAGGGAAGGGAAGGGAAGGGAAGGGAAGGGAAGGGAAGGGAAGGGAAGGGAAGGGAAGGGAAGGGAAGGGAAGGGAAGGGAAGGGAAGGGCAGTGACGGCAAGGTCTGGGAAGGTCGGGGAAGGGAAGTTTGGGGAAGGGAAGGTAAGTTTGGGGAAGGGAAGGGAAGGGAAGGGAAGGGAAGGGAAGGGAAGGGAAGGGAAGGGAAGGGAAGGGAAGGGAAGGGAAGGGAAGGGAAGGGAAGGGAAGGGAAGGGAAGGGAAGGGAAGGGAAGGGAAGGGAAGGGAAGGGAAGGGGAGGGAACGGAAGGGAAGGGAAGGGAAGGGAAGGGAAGGGAAGGGAAGGGAAGGGAAGGGAAGGGAAGGGAAGGGAAGGGAAGGGAAGGGAAGGGAAGGGAAATCAGGGAAGGTCAGGGACTGGAAGGTCAGGGAAGGCAAGGTCAGGGAAGGTCAAGGAAGGTCATGTAAGGTAAGGTCAAGGAAGGTCAGGTAAGGTCAAGGAAGGTCAGGTAAGGTCAAGGAAGGTCAGTGACGGGAAGATCAGGGAAGGACGGGGAAGGTCGGGGAAGGGAAGGGAAGGGAAGGGAAGGGAAGGGAAGGGAAGGGAAGGGAAGGGAAGGGAAGGGAAGGGAAGGGAAGGGAAGGGAAGGGAAGGGAAGGGAAGGGAAGGGAAGGGAAGGGAAGGGAAGGGAAGGGAAGGGAAGGGAAGGGAAGGGAAGGGAAGGGAAATCAGGGAAGGTCAGGGACTGGAAGGTCAGGGAAGGCAAGGTCAGGGAAGGTCAAGGAAGGTCATGTAAGGTAAGGTCAAGGAAGGTCAGGTAAGGTCAAGGAAGGTCAGGGAAGGTCAAGGAAGGTCAGTGACAGGAAGGTCAGGGAAGGTCGGGGAAGGTCAGGGAAGGCAAGATCAGGGAAGGGAAGGGAAGGGAAGGGAAGGGAAGGTCAAGGAAGGTCAGTGACGGGAAGGTCAGGGAAGGTCGGGGAAGTTCGGGGAAGGTCGGGAAAGGTCAGGGAAGGGAAGGGAAGGTCAAGGAAGGTCAAGGAAGGTCAGGTAAGGTCAAGGAAGGTCAGGTAAGGTCAAGGAAGGTCAGTGACAGGAAGGTCGGGGAAGGTCGGGGAAGGGAAGGGAAGGTCGGGGAAGGTCAGGGAAGGGAAGGGAAGGGAAGGGAAGGGAAGGGAAGGGAAGGGAAGGGAAGGGAAGGGAAGGTCAAGGAAGGGCAGTGACGGCAAGGTCTGGGAAGGTTGGGGAAGGGAAGGGAAGGGAAGGGAAGGGAAGGGAAGGGAAGGGAAGGGAAGGGAAGGGAAGGGAAGGGAAGGGAAGGGAAGGGAAGGGAAGGGAAGGGAAGGGAAGGGAAGGGAAGGGAAGGGAAATCAGGGAAGGTCAGGGAATGGAAGGCCGGGGAAAGTCAGGGAAGGGAAGGGAAGGGAAGGTCAGGGAAGGTCAAGGAAGGTCAGTGACGGGAAGTTCGGGGAAGGGAAGGGAAGGTCGGGGAAGGTCGGGGAAGGTCGGGGAAGGTCGGGGAAGGGAAGGGAAGGGAAGGGAAGGGAAGGGAAGGGAAGGGAAGGGAAGGGAAGGGAAGGGAAGGGAAGGGAAGGGAAGGGAAGGGAAATCAGGGAAGGTCAGGGAATGGAAGGTCGGGGAAGGTCAGCGAAGGCAAGGTCAGGGAAGGTCAAGGAAGGTCATGTAATGCAAGGTCAAGGAAGGTCAGGTAAGGTCAAGGAAGGTCAGGTAAGGTCAAGGAAGGTCAGTGACAGGAAGGTCAGGGAAGGTCGGGGATGTTCTGATAAGGTAGGGGAAAGTCAGGGAAGGGAAGGGAAAGGAAGGGAAATCGGGGAAGGTCAGGGAATGGAAGGTCGGGGAAGGTCAGGGAAGGCAATGTCACCGAAGGTCAGGGAAGGTCAAGGAAGGTCAAGGAAGGTCAGGTAAGGTCAAGGAAGGTCACTGACGGGTAGGTCAGGGAAGTTCGGGGAAGGTCAGGGAAGACAAGGTCAGGGAAGGGAAGGGAAGGTTAGGGAAGGTCAAGGAAGGTGAAGGAAGGTCAGGTAAGGTCAAGGAAGGTCAGTGACGGGAAGGTCGGGGCAGGTCGGGGCAGGTCGGGGCAGGTCGGGGCAGGTCGGGGCAGGGAAGGGAAGGGAAGGGAAGGGAAGGGAAGGGAAGCGAAGGGAAGGGAAGGGAAGGGAAGGGAAGGGAAGGGAAGGGAAGGGAAGGGAAGGGAAGGGAAGGGAAGGGAAGGGAAGGGAAGGGAAGGGAAGGGAAGGGAAGGGAAGGGAAGGGAAGGGAAGGGAAGGGAAGGGAAGGGAAGGGAAGGGAAGGTCAAGGAAGGGCAGTGACGGGAAGGTCTGGGAAGGTCGGGGAAGGGAAGGGAAGGTTGGGGAAGGTCGGGAAAGGGAAGGGAAGGGAAGGGAAATTCAGGGAAGGGAAGGTCAGGGAAGGTCAAGGAAGGTCAGGGAAGGTCAAGGAAGGTCAGGGAAGGTCAAGGAAGGTCAGTGACAGGAAGGTCAGGGAAGGTCGGGGAAGGTCAGGGAAGGCAAGATCAGGGAAGGGAAGGGAAGGGAAGGTCAGGGAAGGGAAGGGAATGGAAAGTCGGGGAAAGTCAGGGAAGGGAAGGTCAAGGAAGGTCAAGGAAGGTCAGGGAAGGTCAGGTAAGGTCAAGGAAGGTCAGGGAAGCTCAAGGAAGGTCAGTGACAGGAAGGTCGGGGAAGGTCGGGGAAGGGAAGGGAAGGTCAAGGAACGTCAGGGAAGGTCAGGTAAGGTCAAGGAAGGTCAGTGACGGGAAGCTCAGGGAAGGTCGGGGAAGTTCGGAAAACGTCGGGGAAGGTCAGGGAAGGGAAGGGAAGGGAAGGGAAATCAGGGAAGGTCAGGGAATGGAAGGTCGGGGAAGGTCAGGGAAGGCAAGGTCAGGGAAGGTCAAGGAAGGTCATGTAAGGTAAGGTCAAGGAACGTCAGGTAAGGTCAAGGAAGGTCAGGTAAGGTCAAGGAAGGTCAGTGACGGGAAGGTCAGGGAGGTCGGGGAAGTTCGGAAAAGGTCGGGGAAGGTCAGGGAAGGGAAGGGAAATCAGGGAAGGTCGGGGAAGGTCAGGGAAGGCAAGGTCAGGGAAGGTCAGGAAAGGTCAAGGAAGGCCAAGGAAGGTCAGGTAAGGTCAAGGAAGGTCAGGTAAGGTCAAGGAAGGTCAGTGACGGGAAGGTCAGGGAAGGTCGGGGAAGGTCGGGGAAGGTCGGGGAAGGGAAGGGAAGGGAAGGGAAGGGAAGGGAAGGGAAGGGAAGGGAAGGGAAGGGAAGGGAAGGGAAGGGAAGGGAAGGGAAGGGAAGGGAAGGGAAGGGAAGGGAAGGGAAGGGAAGGGAAGGGAAGGGAAGGGAAGGGAAAGTCAGTGACAGGAAGGTCAGGGAAGGTCGGGGAAGGTCAGGGAAGGCAAGATCAGGGAAGGGAAGGGAAGGGAAGGTCAGGGAAGGTCAAGGAAGGTCAAGGAAGGTCAGGGAAGATCAAGGAAGGTCAGTGACAGGAAGGTCAGGGAAGGTTGGGGAAGGGAAGGTCGGGGAAGGTCAGGGAAGGGAAGGGAAGGGAAGGGAAGGGAAGGGAAGGGAAGGGAAGGGAAGGGAAGGGAAGGGAAGGGAAGGGAAGGGAAGGGAAGGGAAGGGAAGGGAAGGGAAGGGAAGGGAAGGGCAGTGACGGCAAGGTCTGGGAAGGTCGGGGAAGGGAAGTTTGGGGAAGGGAAGGGAAGTTTGGGGAAGGGAAGGGAAGTTTGGGGAAGGGAAGGGAAGGGAAGGGAAGGGAAGGGAAGGGAAGGGAAGGGAAGGGAAGGGAAGGGAAGGGAAGGGAAGGGAAGGGAAGGGAAGGTCAAGGAAGGGCAGTGACGGAAAGGTCTGGGAAGGTCGGGGAAGGGAAGGGAAGGTTGGGGAAGGTCAGGGAAGGGAAGGGAAGGGAAGGGAAGGGAACGGAAGGGAAGGGAAGGGAAGGCAAGGGAAGGGAAGGGAAGGGAAGGGAAGGGAAATCAGGGAAGTTCAGGGAATGGAAGGCAAGGGAAGGGAAGGTCAGGGAAGGTCAAGGAAGGTCATGTAAGGTAAGGTCAAGGAAGGTCAGGTAAGCTCAAGGAAGGTCAGGTAAGGTCAAGGAAGGTCAGTGACGGGAAGGTCAGGGAAGGTCGGGGAAGGGAAGGGAAGGGAAGGGAAGGGAAGGGAAGGGAAGGGAAGGGAAGGGAAGGGAAGGGAAGGGAAGGGAAGGGAAGGGAAGGGAAGGGAAGGGAAGGGAAGGGAAGGGAAGGGAAGGGAAGGGAAGGGAAGGGAAGGGAAGGGAAGGGAAGGGAAGGGAAAGTCAAGGAAGGTCAGGGAAGGTCAGTGACAGGAAGGTCAGGGAAGGTCGGGGAAGGTCAGGGAAGGCAAGATCAGGGAAGGGAAGGGAAGGGAAGGGAAGGGAAGGGAAGGGAAGGGAAGGGAAGGGAAGGGAAGGGAAGGGAAGGGAAGGGAAGGGAAGGGAAGGGAAGGGAAGGGAAGGGAAGGGAAGGGAAGGGAAGGGAAGGGAAGGGAAGGTCAGTGACGGGAAGGTCAGGGAAGGTCGGGGAAGTTCAGGGAAGGTCGGGAAAGGTCAGGGAAGGGAAGGGAAGGTCAAGGAAGGTCAAGGAAGGTCAGGTAAGGTCAATGAAGGTCAGGTAAGGTCAAGGAAGGTCAGTGACAGGAAGGTCGGGGAAGGTCGGGGAAGGGAAGGGAAGGTCGGGGAAGGTCAGGGAAGGGAAGGGAAGGGAAGGGAAGGGAAGGGAAGGGAAGGGAAGGGAAGGGAAGGGAAGGGAAGGGAAGGGAAGGGAAATCAGGGAAGGTCAGGGACTGGAAGGTCAGGGAAGGCAAGGTCAGGGAAGGTCAAGGAAGGTCATGTAAGGTAAGGTCAAGGAAGGTCAGGTAAGGTCAAGGAAGGTCAGGTAAGGTCAAGGAAGGTCAGTGACGGGAAGATCGGGGAAGGTCGGGGAAGGGAAGGGAAGGGAAGGGAAGGGAAGGGAAGGGAAGGGAAGGGAAGGGAAGGGAAGGGAAGGGAAGGGAAGGGAAGGGAAGGGAAGGGAAGGGAAGGGAAGGGAAGGGAAGGGAAGGGAAGGGAAGGGAAGGGAAGGGAAAGTCAAGGGAGGTCAGGTAAGGTCAAGGAAGGTCAGGGAAGGTCAAGGAAGGTCAGTGACAGGAAGGTCAGGGAAGGTCGGGGAAGGTCAGGGAAGGCAAGATCAGGGAAGGGAAGGGAAGGGAAGGGAAGGGAAGGTCAAGGAAGGTCAGTGACGGGAAGGTCAGGGAAGGTCGGGGAAGTTCGGGGAAGGTCGGGAAAGGTCAGGGAAGGGAAGGGAAGGTCAAGGAAGGTCAAGGAAGGTCAGGTAAGGTCAAGGAAGGTCAGGTAAGGTCAAGGAAGGTCAGTGACAGGAAGGTCGGGGAAGGTCGGGGAAGGGAAGGGAAGGTCGGGGAAGGTCAGGGAAGGGAAGGGAAGGGAAGGGAAGGGAAGGGAAGGGAAGGGAAGGGAAGTGAAGGGAAGGGAAGGGAAGGGAAGGGAAGGTCAAGGAAGGGCAGTGACGGCAAGGTCTGGGAAGGTTGGGGAAGGGAAGGGAAGGGAAGGGAAGGGAAGGGAAGGGAAGGGAAGGGAAGGGAAGGGAAGGGAAGGGAAGGGAAGGGAAGGGAAGGGAAGGGAAGGGAAGGGAAGGGAAGGGAAGGGAAGGGAAGGGAAGGGAAGGGAAGGTCGGGGAAGGGAAGTTTGGGGAAGGGAAGGGAAGTTTGGGGAAGGGAAGGGAAGTTTGGGGAAGGGAAGGGAAGGGAAGGGAAGGGAAAGGAAGGGAAGGGAAGGGAAGGGAAGGGAAGGGAAGGGAAGGGAAGGGAAGGGAAGGGAAGGGAAGGGAAGGGAAGGGAAGGGAAGGGAAGGGAAGGGAAGGGAAGGGAAGGGAAGGGAAGGGAAGGGAAGGGAAGGGAAGGGAAGGTCAAGGAAGGGCAGTGACGGAAAGGTCTGGGAAGGTCGGGGAAGGGAAGGGAAGGTTAGGGAAGGTCAGGGAAGGGAAGGGAAGGGAAGGGAAGGGAACGGAAGGGAAGGGAAGGGAAGGGAAGGGAAGGGAAGGGAAGGGAAGGGAAGGGAAATCAGGGAAGGTCAGGGAATGGAAGGCAAGGGAAGGGAAGGTCAGGGAAGGTCAAGGAAGGTCATGTAAGGTAAGGTCAAGGAAGGTCAGGTAAGGTCAAGGAAGGTCAGGTAAGGTCAAGGAAGGTCAGTGACGGGAAGGTCAGGGAAGGTCGGGGAAGGGAAGGGAAGGGAAGGGAAGGGAAGGGAAGGGAAGGGAAGGGAAGGGAAGGGAAGGGAAGGGAAGGGAAGGAAGGGAAGGGAAGGGAAGGGAAGGGAAGGGAAGGGAAGGGAAGGGAAGGGAAGGGAAAGTCAAGGAAGGTCAAGGAAGGTCAGTGACAGGAAGGTCAGGGAAGGTCGGGGAAGGTCAGGGAAGGCAAGATCAGGGAAGGGAAGGGAAGGGAAGGGAAGGGAAGGGAAGGGAAGGGAAGGGAAGGGAAGGGAAGGGAAGGGAAGGGAAGGGAAGGGAAGGGAAGGGAAGGGAAGGGAAGGGAAGGGAAGGGAAGGTCAAGGAAGGTCAGTGACGGGAAGGTCAGGGAAGGTCGGGGAAGTTCGGGGAAGGTCGGGAAAGGTCAGGGAAGGGAAGGGAAGGTCAAGGAAGGTCAAGGAAGGTCAGGTAAGGTCAATGAAGGTCAGGTAAGGTCAAGGAAGGTCACTGACAGGAAGGTCGGGGAAGGTCGGGGAAGGGAAGGGAAGGTCGGGGAAGGTAAGGGAAGGGAAGGGAAGGGAAGGGAAGGGAAGGGAAGGGAAGGGAAGGGAAGGGAAGGGAAGGGAAGGGAAGGGAAGGGAAGGGAAGGGAAGGGAAGGGAAGGTCAAGGAAGGGCAGTGACGGCAAGGTCTGGGAAGGTTGGGGAAGGGAAGGGAAGGGAAGGGAAGGGAAGGGAAGGGAAGGGAAGGGAAGGGAAGGGAAGGGAAGGGAAGGGAAGGGAAGGGAAGGGAAGGGAAGGGAAGGGAAGGGAAGGAAATCAGGGAAGGTCAGGGAATGGAAGGCCGGGGAAAGTCAGGGAAGGCAAGGTCAGAGAAGGTCAGGGAAGGTCAAGGAAGGTCAGTGACGGGAAGTTCGGGGAAGGGAAGGGAAGGTCAGGGAAGGTCGGGGAAGGGCAGGGAAGGGAAGGGAAGGGAAGGGAAGGGAAGGGAAGGGAAGGGAAGGGAAGGGAAGGGAAGGGAAGGGAAGGGAAGGGAAGGGAAGGGAAGGTCAAGGAAGGGCAGTGACGGCAAGGTCTGGGAAGGTCGGGGAAGGGAAGGGAAGGTTGGGGAAGGTCAGGGAAGGGAAGGGAAGGGAAGGGAAGGGAAGGGAAGGGAAGGGAAGGGAAGGGAAGGGAAGGGAAGGGAAGGGAAGGGAAGGGAAGGGAAGGGAAATCAGGGAAGGTAAGGGAATGGAAGGTCGGGGAAGGTCAGCGAAGGCAAGGTCAGGGAAGGTCAAGGAAGGTCATGTAAGGCAAGGTCAAGGAAGGTCAGGTAAGGTCAAGGAAGGTCATGTAGGGTCAACGAAGGTCAGTCACAGGAAGGTCAGGGAAGCTCGGGGAAGTTCTGATAAGGTCGGGGGAATGTCAGGGAAGGGAAGGGAAAGGAAGGGAAATCGGGGAAGGTCAGGGAATGGAAGGTCGGGAAGGTCAGGGAAGGCAATGTCACCGAAGGTCCAGGGAAGGTCAAGGAAGGTCAAGGAAGGTCAGGTAAGGTCAAGGAAGGTCACTGACGGGTAGGTCAGGGAAGTTCGGGGAAGGTCAGGGAAGGCAAGGTCAGAGAAGGGAAGGGAAGGTTAGGAAAGGTCAAGGAAGGTGAAGGAAGGTCAGGTAAGGTCAAGGAAGGTGAGTGACGGGGAAGGTCGGGGAAGGTCGGGGAAGGTCGGGGAAGGAAGGGAAGGGAAGGGAAGGGAAGGGAGGAAGGGAAGGGAAGGGAAGGGAAGGGAAAGGGAAGGGAAGGGAAGGGGAAGGGAAGGGAAGGGAAGGGAAGGGAAGGGAAGGGAAGGGAAGGGAAGGGAAGGGAAGGGAAGAGAAGGGAAAGGAAGGGCAGTGACGGGAAGGTCTGGGAAGGTCGGGGAAGGGAAGGGAAGGTTGGGGAAGGTCGGGAAAGGGAAGGGAAGGGAAGGGAAGGGAAGGGAAGGAAGGGAAGGGAAGGGAAGGGGAAGGGAAGGGAAGGTCAAGGAAGGTCATGTAAGGTAAGGTCAAGGAAGGTCAGGTAAGGTCAAGGAAGATCAGGTAAGGTCAACGAAGGTCAGTGACGGGAAGGTCGGGGAAGGTCGGGGAAGGGAAAGGAAGGGAAGGGAAAGGGAGGGAAGGGAAGGGAAGGGAAGGAAGGGAAGGGAAGGGAAGGGAAGGGAAGGGAAGGGAAGGGAAGGGAAGGGAAGGGAAGGGAAGGGAAGGGAAGGGAAGGGAAGGGAAGGGAAGGGAAGGGAAGGGAAGGGAAGGGAAGGGAAGGGAAGGGAAGGGAAAGTCGAGGAAGGTCAGGTAAGGTCAAGGAAGGTCAGGGAAGGTCAAGGAAGGTCAGTGACAGGAAGGTCAGGGAAGGTCGGGGAAGGTCAGGGAAGGCAAGATCAGGGAAGGGAAGGGAAGGGAAGTTCAGGGAAGGTCAAGGAAGGTCACTGACGGGAAGGTCAGGGAGGTCGGGGAAGTTCGGGGAAGGTCGGGAAGGTTCAGGGAAGGGAAGGGAAGGTCAAGGAAGGTCAAGGAAGGTCAGGTAAGGTCAAGGAGGTCAGGGAAGGTCAAGGAAGGTCAGTGACAGGAAGGTCGGGAAAGGTCGGGGAAGGGAAGGGAAGGTCGGGGAAGGTGAGGGAAGGGAAGGGAAGGGAAGGGAAGGGAAGGGAAGGGAAGGGAAGGAAGGGAAGGGAAGGAAGGGAAGGGAAGGGAAGGGAAGGGAAGGGAAGGGAAGGGAAGGGAAGGGAAGGGAAGGGAAGGGAAGGGAAGGGAAGGAAATCAGGGAAGGTCAGGGAATGGAAGGCCGGGGAAAGTCAGGGAAGGCAAGGTCAGGGAAGGTCAGGGAAGGTCAAGGAAGGTCAGTGACGGGAAGTTCGGGGAAGGGAAGGGAAGGTCGGGGAAGGTCGGGGAAGGTCGGGGAAGGTCGGGGAAGGGAAGGGAAGGGAAGGGAAGGGAAGGGAAGGGAAGGGAAGGGAAGGGAAGGGAAGGGAAATCAGGGAAGGTCAGGGAATGGAAGGCTGGGGAAGGTCAGCGAAGGCAAGGTCAGGGAAGGTCAAGGAAGGTCATGTAAGGCAAGGTCAAGGAAGGTCAGGTAAGGTCAAGGAAGGTCAGGTAAGGTCAAGGAAGGTCAATGACAGGAAGGTCAGGGAAGGTCGGGGAAGTTCTGATAAGGTTGGGGAAAGTCAGGGAAGGGAAGGGAAAGGAAGGGAAATCGGGGAAGGTCAGGGAATGGAAGGTCGGGGAAGGTCAGGGAAGGCAATGTCACCGAAGGTCAGGAAGGTCAAGGAAGGTCAAGGAAGGTCAGGTAAGGTCAAGGAAGGTCACTGACGGGAAGGTCAGGGAAGTTCGGGGAAGATCAGGGAAGGCAAGGTCAGGGAAGGTCAGGGAAGGTCAAGGAAGGTCAGTGACGGGAAGTTCGGGGAAGGTCGGGGAAGGGAAGGGAAGGTTGGGGAAGGTCGGGAAAGGGAAGGGAAGGGAAGGGAAGGGAAAGTCAGGGAAGGGAAGGTCAGGTAAGGTCAAGGAAGGTCAGGTAAGGTCAAGGAAGGTAAGGGAAGGTCAAGGAAGGTCAGTGACAGGAAGGTCAGGGAAGGTCGGGGAAGGTCAGGGAAGGCAAGATCAGGGAAGGGAAGGGAAGGGAAGGTCGGGGAAGGGAAGGGAATGGAAAGTGGAAAGTCAGGGAAGGGAAGGTCAGGGAAGGTCAGGAAAGGTCAAGGAAGGCCAAGGAAGGTCAGGTAAGGTCAAGGAAGGTCAGGTAAGGTCAAGGAAGGTCAGTGACGGGAAGGTCAGGAAGGTCGGGGAAGGTCAGGGATGGGAAGGGAAGGGATGGGAAGGGAAGGGAAGGGAAGGGAAGGGAAGGGAAGGGAAGGGAAGGGAAGGGAAGGGAAGGGAAGGGAAGGGAAGGGAAGGGAAGGGAAGGGAAGGGAAGGGAAGGGAAGGGAAGGGAAGGGAAGGGAAGGGAAGGGAAAGTCGAGGAAGGTCAGGTAAGGTCAAGGAAGGTCAGGGAAGGTCAAGGAAGGTCAGTGACAGGAAGGTCAGGGAAGGTCGGGGAAGGTCAGGGAAGGCAAGATCAGGGAAGGGAAGGGAAGGGAAGTTCAGGGAAGGTCAAGGAAGGTCACTGACGGGAAGGTCAGGGAAGGTCGGGGAAGTTCGGGGAAGGTCGGGGAAGGTCAGGGAAGGGAAGGGAAGGTCAAGGAAGGTCAAGGAAGGTCAGGTAAGGTCAAGGAAGGTCAGGGAAGGTCAAGGAAGGTCAGTGACAGGAAGGTCGGGAAAGTTCGGGGAAGGGAAGGGAAGGTCGGGGAAGGTGAGGGAAGGGAAGGGAAGGGAAGGGAAGGGAAGGGAAGGGAAGGGAAGGGAAGGGAAGGGAAGGGAAGGGAAGGGAAGGGAAGGGAAGGGAAGGGAAGGGAAGGGAAGGGAAATCAGGGAAGGTCAGGGAATGGAAGGCCGGGGAAAGTCAGGGAAGGCAAGGTCAGGGAAGGTCAGGGAAGGTCAAGGAAGGTCAGTGACGGGAAGTTCGGGGAAGGGAAGGGAAGGTCGGGGAAGGTCGGGGAAGGTCGGGGAAGGTCGGGGAAGGGAAGGGAAGGGAAGGGAAGGGAAGGGAAGGGAAGGGAAGGGAAGGGAAGGGAAATCAGGGAAGGTCAGGGAATGGAAGGTCGGGGAAGGTCAGCGAAGGCAAGGTCAGGGAAGGTCAAGGAAGGTCATGTAAGGCAAGGTCAAGGAAGGTCAGGGAAGGTCAAGGAAGGTCAGGTAAGGTCAAGGAAGGTCAATGACAGGAAGGTCAGGGAAGGTCGGGGAAGTTCTGATAAGGTTGGGGAAAGTCAGGGAAGGGAAGGGAAAGGAAGGGAAATCGGGGAAGGTCAGGGAATGGAAGGTCGGGGAAGGTCAGGGAAGGCAATGTCACCGAAGGTCAGGGAAGGTCAAGGAAGGTCAAGGAAGGTCAGGTAAGGTCAAGGAAGGTCACTGACGGGAAGGTCAGGGAAGTTCGGGGAAGATCAGGG
The DNA here is from genome assembly GCF_965638725.1 of Aptenodytes patagonicus. Lineage (NCBI taxonomy): Eukaryota > Metazoa > Chordata > Aves > Sphenisciformes > Spheniscidae > Aptenodytes > Aptenodytes patagonicus. Next base: position 23,249 of record NW_027472152.1, on the reverse strand, counting down.
AAGGCAAGGTCAGGGAAGGTCAGGGAAGGTCAAGGAAGGTCAGTGTCGGGAAGTTCGGGGAAGGGAACGGAAGGTCGGGGAAGGTCGGGGAAGGTCGGGGAAGGGAAGGGAAGGGAAGGGAAGGGAAGGGAAGGGAAGGGAAGGGAAGGGAAGGGAAGGGAAGGGAAGGGAAGGGAAGGGAAGGGAAGGGAAGGGAAGGGAAGGGAAAGGTAGGTCAAGGAAGGGCAGTGACGGGAAGGTCTGGGAAGGTCGGGGAAGGGAAGGGAAGGTTGGGGAAGGTCGGGAAAGGGAAGGGAAGGGAAGGGAAGGGAAGGGAAAGTCAGGGAAGGGAAGGTCAGGTAAGGTCAAGGAAGGTCAGGTAAGGTCAAGGAAGGTAAGGGAAGGTCAAGGAAGGTCAGTGACAGGAAGGTCAGGGAAGGTCGGGGAAGGTCAGGGAAGGCAAGATCAGGGAAGGGAAGGGAAGGGAAGGTCGGGGAAGGGAAGGGAATGGAAAGTCGGGGAAAGTCAGGGAAGGGAAGGTCAGGGAAGGTCAGGAAAGGTCAAGGAAGGCCAAGGAAGGTCAGGTAAGGTCAAGGAAGGTCAGGTAAGGTCAAGGAAGGTCAGTGACGGGAAGGTCAGGAAGGTCGGGGAAGGTCAGGGACGGGAAGGGAAGGGATGGGAAGGGAAGGGAAGGGAAGGGAAGGGAAGGGAAGGGAAGGGAAGGGAAGGGAAGGGAAGGGAAGGGAAGGGAAGGGAAGGGAAGGGAAGGGAAGGGAAGGGAAGGGAAGGGAAGGGAAGGGAAGGGAAGGGAAGGGAAGGGAAGGGAAGGGAAGGGAAAGTCAAGGAAGATCAGGTAAGGTCAAGGAAGGTCAGTGACACGAAGGTCAGGGAAGGTCGGGGAAGGTCAGGGAAGGCAAGATCAGGGAAGGGAAGGGAAGGGAAGGGAAGGTCAGGGAAGGTCAAGGAAGGTCAAGGAAGGTCAGGGAAGATCAAGGAAGGTCAGTGACAGGAAGGTCGGAAAAGGTTGGGGAAGGGAAGGGAAGGTTGGGGAAGGTCAGGGAAGGGAAGGGAAGGGAAGGGAAGGAAGGGAAGGGAAGGGAAGGGAAGGGAAGCTCAAGGAAGGGCAGTGACGGCAAGGTCTGGGAAGGTTGGGGAAGGGAAGGGAAGGGAGGGAAGGGAAGGGAAGGGAAGGGAAGGGAAGGGAAGGGAAGGGAAGGAAAGGAAGGGAAGGGAAGGGAAGGGTAGGGAAGGGAAGGGAAGTGAAGGGAAGGGAAGGGAAGGGAAGGGAAGGGAAGGGAAGGGAAGGGAAGGGAAGGGAAGGGAAGGGAAGGGAAGGGAAGGGAAGGGAAGGGAAGGGAAGGGAAGGGAAGGGAAGGGAAGGGAAGGGAAGGAAGAGTCAGTGAAGGGAAGGGAAGGTCAGGGAAAGTCAAGGAAGGTCAGGGAAGGTCAAGGAACGTCAGGGAAGGTCAAGGAAGGTCAGTGACAGGAAGGTCAGGGAAGGTCGGGGAAGGTTAGGGAAGGCAAGATCAGGGAAGGGAAGGGAAGGGAAGGTCAGGGAAGGTCAAGGAAGGTCAGTGACGGGAAGGTCAGGGAAGGTCGGGGACGTTCGGGGAAGGTCGGGGAAGGTCAGGGAAGGGAAGGGAAGGTCAAGGAAGTTCAAGGAAGGTCAGGTAAGGTGAAGGAAGGTCAGGGAAGGTCAAGGAACGTCAGTGACAGGAAGGTCGGGAATGGTCGGGGAAGGGAAGGGAAGGTCGGGGAAGGTTAGGGAAGGGAAGGGAAGGGAAGGGAAGGGAAGGGAAGGGAAGGGAAGGGAAGGGAAGGGAAGGGAAGGGAAGGGAAGGGAAGGGAAGGGAAGGGAAGGGAAGGGAAATCAGGGAAGGTCAGGGAATGGAAGGTCGGGGAAGGTCAGGGAAGGCAAGGTCAGGGAAGGTCAAGGAAGGTCATGTAAGGAAAGTCAGGTAAGGTCAAGGAAGGTCAGGTAAGGTCAAGGAAGGTCAGTGGCGGGAACGTCGGGGAAGTTCGGAAAAGGTCGGGGAAGGTCAGGGAAGGTCAAGGAACGTCAAGGAAGGTCAGGTAAGGTCAAGGAAGGTCAGTGACGGGAAGCTCAGGGAAGGTCGGGGAAGTTCGGAAAACGTCGGGGAAGGTCAGGGAAGGGAAGGGAAGGGAAGGGAAATCAGGGAAGGTCAGGGAATGGAAGGTCGGGGAAGGTCAGGGAAGGCAAGGTCAGGGAAGGTCAAGGAAGGTCATGTAAGGCAAGGTTAAGGAACGTCAGGTAAGGTCAAGGAAGGTCAGGTAAGGTTAAGGAAGGTCAGTGACGGGACGGTCAGGGAGGTCGGGGAAGTTCGGAAAAGGTCGGGAAGGTCAGGGAAGGGAATGGAAGTGAAGGGAAATCAGGGAAGGTCAGGGAATGGAAGGCCGGGGAAGGTCAGGGAAGGCAAGGTCAGGGAAGGTCAGGGAAAGTCAAGGAAGGTCAGTGACGGGAAGATCGGGGAAGGGAAGGGAAGGTCGGGGAAGTTCGGGGAAGTTCGGGGAAGGGAAGGGAAGGGAAGGGAAGGGAAGGGAAGGGAAGGGAAGGGAAGGGAAGGGAAGGGAAGGGAAGGGAAGGGAAGGGAAGGGAAGGGAAGGGAAGGGAAATCAGGGAAGCTCAGGGAATGGAAGGTCGGGGAAGGTCAGCAAAGGCAAGGTCAGGGAAGGTCAAGGAAGGTCATGTAAGGCAAGGTCAAGGAAGGTCAGGTAAGGTCAAGGCAGGTCACGTAAGGTCAAGGAAGGTCAGTGACAGGAAGGTCAGGGAAGGTCGGGGAAGTTCTGATAAGGTCGGGGAAAGTCAGGGAAGGGAAGGGAAAGGAAGGGAAATCGGGGAAGGTCAGGGAATGGAAGGTCGGGGAAGGTCAGGGAAGGCAATGTCACCGAAGGTCAGGGAAGGTCAAGGAAGGTCAAGGAAGGTCAGGTAAGGTCAAGGAAGGTCACTGATGGGAAGGTCAGGGAAGTTCGGGGAAGGTCAGGGAAGGCAAGGTCAGGGAAGGGAAGGGAAGGTTAGGGAAGGTCAAGGAAGGTGAAGGAAGGTCAGGTAAGGTCAAGGAAGGTCAGTGACGGGAAGGTCGGGGAAGGTCGGGGAAGGGAAGGTCGGCGAAGGTTAGGGAAGGGAAGGGAAGGGAAGGGAAGGGAAGGGAAGGGAAGGGAAGGGAAGGGAAGGGAAGGGAAGGGAAGGGAAGGGAAGGGAAGGGAAGGGAAGGGAAGGGAAGGGAAGGGAAGGGAAGGGAAGGGAAGGGAAGGTCAAGGAAGGGCAGTGACGGAAAGGTCTGGGAAGGTCGGGGAAGGGAAGGTTGGGGAAGGGAAGGGAAGGGAAGGGAAATCAGGGAAGGTCAGGGAATGGAAGGTCGGGGAAGGCAAGGTCAGGGAAGGTCAAGGAAGGTCATGTAAGGCAAAGTTAAGGAAAGTCAGGTAAGGTCAAGGAAGGTCAGGTAAGGTCAAGGAAGGTCAGTGGCGGGAACGTCGGGGAAGTTCGGAAAAGGTCGGGGAAGGTCAGGGAAGGTCAAGGAACGTCAAGGAAGGTCAGGTAAGGTCAAGGAAGGTCAGTGACGGGAAGCTCAGGGAAGGTCGGGGAAGTTCGGAAAACGTCGGGGAAGGTCAGGGAAGGGAAGGGAAGGGAAATCAGGGAAGGTCAGGGAATGGAAGGTCGGGGAAGGTCAGCGAAGGCAAGGTCAGGGAAGGTCAAGGAAGGTCATGTAAGGCAAGGTCAAGGAAGGTCAGGTAAGGTCAAGGAAGGTCAGGTAAGGTCAAGGAAGGTCAGTGACAGGAAGGTCAGGGAAGGTCGGGGAAGTTCTGATAAGGTCGGGGAAAGTCAGGGAAGGGAAGGGAAAGAAAGGGAAATCGGGGAAGGTCAGGGAATGTAAGGTCGGGGAAGGTCAGGGAAGGCAATGTCACCGAAGGTCAGGGAAGGTCAAGGAAGGTCAAGGAAGGTCAGGTAAGGTCAAGGAAGGTCACTGACGGGTAGGTCAGGGAAGTTCGGGGAAGGTCAGGGAAGGCAAGGTCAGGGAAGGGAAGGGAAGGGAAATCAGGGAAGGTCGGGGAAGGTCAGGGAAGGCAAGGTCAGGGAAGGTCAGGAAAGGTCAAGGAAGGTCAAGGAAGGTCAGGTAAGGTCAAGGAAGGTCAGTGACGGGAAGGTCAGGGAGGTCGGGGAAGTTCGGAAAAGGTCGGAGAAGGTCAGGGAAGGGAAGGGAAATCAGGGAAGGTCGGGGAAGGTCAGGGAAGGCAAGGTCAGGGAAGGTCAGGAAAGGTCAAGGAAGGCCAAGGAAGGTCAGGTAAGGTCAAGGAAGGTCAGGTAAGGTCAAGGAAGGTCAGTGACGGGAAGGTCAGGGAAGGTCGGGGAAGGGAAGGGAAGGGAAGGGAAGGGAAGGGAAGGGAAGGGAAGGGAAGGGAAGGGAAGGGAAGGGAAGGGAAGGGAAGGGAAGGGAAGGGAAGGGAAGGGAAGGGAAGGGAAGGGAAAGTCAGGGAAGGTCAGTGACAGGAAGGTCAGGGAAGGTCGGGGAAGGTCAGGGAACGCAAGATCAGGGAAGGGAAGGGAAGGGAAGGTCAGGGAAGGTCAAGGAAGGTCAAGGAAGGTCAGGGAAGATCAAGGAAGGTCAGTGACAGGAAGGTCGGGGAAGGTTGGGGAAGGGAAGGGAAGGTCGGGGAAGGTCAGGGAAGGTCAGGGAAGGGAAGGGAAGGGAAGGGAAGGGAAGGGAAGGGAAGGGAAGGGAAGGGAAGGGAAGGGAAGGGAAGGGAAGGGAAGGGAAGGGAAGGGAAGGGAAGGGAAGGGAAGGGAAGGGAAGGGAAGGGCAGTGACGGCAAGGTCTGGGAAGGTCGGGGAAGGGAAGGTCGGGGAAGGGAGGGGAAGGGAAGGGAAGGGAAGGGAAGGGAAGGGAAGGGAAGGGAAGGGAAGGGAAGGGAAGGGAAGGGAAGGGAAGGGAAGGGAAGGGAAGGGAAGGGAAGGGAAGGGAAGGGAAGGGAAGGGAAGGGAAGGGAAGGGAAGGGAAGGGAAGGGAAAAGAAGGGAAGGGAAGGGAAGGTAAGGGAAGGGAAGGGAAGGGAAGGGAAGGGAAGGGAAGGGAAGGGAAGGGAAGGGAAGGGAAGGGAAGGGAAGGGAAGGGAAGGGAAGGGAAGGGAAGGGAAGGGAAGGGAAGGGAAGGGAAATCAGGGAAGGTCAGGGAATGGAAGGTCAGGGAAGGCAAGGTCAGGGAAGGTCAAGGAAGGTCATGTAAGGTAAGGTCAAGGAAGGTCAGGTAAGGTCAAGGAAGGTCAGGTAAGGTCAAGGAAGGTCAGTGACGGGAAGGTCAGTGAAGGTCGGGGAAGGGAAGGGAAGGGAAGGGAAGGGAAGGGAAGGGAAGGGAAGGGAAGGGAAGGGAAGGGAAGGGAAGGGAAGGGAAGGGAAGGGAAGGGAAGGGAAGGGAAGGGAAGGGAAGGGAAGGGAAGGGAAGGGAAGGGAAGGGAAGGTCGGGGAAGGGAAGGGAAGGTCGGGGAAGGTCGGGGAAGGTCGAGGAAGGGAAGGCAAGGTCGGGGAAGGGAAGGCAAGGGAAGGGAAGGGAAGGGAAGGGAAGGGAAGGGAAGGGAAGGGAAGGGATGGGATGGGAAGGGAAGGGAAGGGAAGGGAAGGGAAGGGAAGGGAAGGGAAGGGAAGGGAAGGGAAGGGAAGGGAAGGGAAGGGAAGGGAAGGGAAGGGAAGGGAAGGGAAGGGAAGGGAAGGGAAGGGAAGGGAAAGTCAAGCAAGGTCAGGTAAGGTCAAGGAAGGTCAGGGAAGGTCAAGGAATGCCAGTGACTGGAAGGTCAGGGAAGGTCGGGGAAGTTCGGGGAAGGTCGGGGAAGGTCAGGGAAGGGAAGGGAAGGTCAGGGAACGTCAAGGAAGGTTAAGGAAGGTCAGGTAAGGTCAAGGAAGGTCACGGAAGGTCAAGGAAGGTCAGTGACAGGAAGGTCGGGGAAGGTCGGGGAAGGTCGGGGAAGGTCCGGGAAGGGAAGGGAAGGGAAGGGAAGGGAAGGGAAGGGAAGGGAAGGGAAGGGAAGGGAAGGGAAGGGAAGGGAAGGGAAGGGAAGGGAAGGGAAGGGAAGGGAAGGGAAGGGAAGGGAAGGGAAGGGAAGGGAAGGCAAGATCAGGGAAGGGAAGGGAAGGGAAGGTCAGGGAAGGTCAAGGAAGGTCAAGGAAGGTCAGGGAAGATCAAGGAAGGTCAGTGACAGGAAGGTCGGGGAAGGTTGGGGAAGGGAAGGGAAGGTCGGGGAAGGTCAGGGAAGGGAAGGGAAGGGAAGGGAAGGGAAGGGAAGGGAAGGGAAGGGAAGGGAAGGGAAGGGAAGGGAAGGGAAGGGAAGGGAAGGGAAGGGAAGGGAAGGGAAGGGCAGTGACGGCAAGGTCTGGGAAGGTCGGGGAAGGGAAGTTTGGGGAAGGGAAGGGAAGGGAAGGGAAGGGAAGGGAAGGGAAGGGAAGGGAAGGGAAGGGAAGGGAAGGGAAGGGAAGGGAAGGGAAGGGAAGGGAAGGGAAGGGAAGGGAAGGGAAGGGAAGGGAAATCAGGGAAGGTCAGGGAATGGAAGGTCAGGGAAGGCAAGGTCAGGGAAGGTCAAGGAAGGTCATGTAAGGTAAGGTCAAGGAAGGACAGGTAAGGTCAAGGAAGCTCAGGTAAGGTCAAGGAAGGTCAGTGACGGGAAGGTCGGGGAAGGGAAGGGAAGGGAAGGGAAGGGAAGGGAAGGGAAGGGAAGGGAAGGGAAGGGAAGGGAAGGGAAGGGAAGGGAAGGGAAGGGAAGGGAAGGGAAGGGAAGGGAAGGGAAGGGAAGGGAAGGGAAGGGAAGGGAAGGGAAGGGAAGGGAAGGGAAGGGAAGGGAAGGGAAGGGAAAGTCAGGGAAGGGAAGGGAAAGTCAAGGAAGGTCAGGTAAGGTCAAGGAAGGTCAGGGAAGGTCAAGGAAGGTCAGTGACAGGAAGGTCAGGGAAGGTCGGGGAAGGTCAGGGAAGGCAAGATCAGGGAAGGGAAGGAAAGGGAAGGGAAGGGAAGGTCAAGGAAGGTCAGTGACGGGAAGGTCAGGGAAGGTCGGGGAAGTTCGGGGAAGGTCGGGAAAGGTCAGGGAAGGGAAAGGAAGGTCAAGGAAGGTCAAGGAAGGTCAGGTAAGGTCAAGGAATGTCAGGGAAGGTCAAGGAAGGTCAGTGACAGGAAGGTCGGGGAAGGTCGGGGAAGGGAAGGGAAGGTCGGGGAAGGTCAGGGAAGGGAAGGGAAGGGAAGGGAAGGGAAGGGAATGGAAGGGAAGGTCAAGGAAGGGCAGTGACGGCAAGGTCTGGGAAGGTTGGGGAAGGGAATGGAAGGGAAGGGTAGGGAAGGGAAGAGAAGGGAAGGGAAGGGAAGCGAAGGGAAGGGAAGGGAAGGGAAGGGAAGGGAAGGGAAGGGAAGGGAAGGGAAGGGAAGGGAAGGGAAGGGAAGGGAAGGGAAGGGAAGGGAAGGGAAGGGAAGGGAAGGGAAGGGAAGGGAAGGGAAGGGAAGGGCAGTGACGGAAAGGTCTGGGAAGGTCGGGGAAGGGAAGGGAAGGTTGGGGAAGGTCAGGGAAGGGAAGGGAAGGGAAGGCAAGGGAAGGTTAGGGAAGGTCAAGGAAGTTCAAGGAAGGTCAGGTAAGGTCAAGGAAGGTCAGGTAAGGTCAAGGAAGGTCAGTGACAGGAAGGTCAGGGAAAGTCGGGGAAGGTCAGGGATGGCAAGTTCAGGGAAGGCAAGGGAAGGATAGGGAAGGTCAAGGAAGGCCAAGGAAGGTCAGGTAAGGTCAAGGAAGGTCAGGTAAGGTCAAGGAAGGTCAGTGACGGGAAGGTCAGGGAAGGTCGGGGAAGGTCAGGGAAGGGAAGGGAAGGGAAGGGAAGGGAAGGGAAGGGAAGGGAAGGGAAGGGAAGGGAAGGGAACGGAAGACCAAGGAAGGTCAGGGAAGGGAAGGGAATGGGAAGTCGGGGAAATTCAGGGAAGGGAAGGGAAGGTCAGGGAAGGTCAAGGAAGGTCAGGTAAGGTCAAGGAAGGTCAGGGAAGCTCAAGGAAGGTCAGTGACGGGAACGTCAGGGAAGGGAAGGGAAGGGAAGGGAAGGGAAGGGAAGGGAAGGGAAGGGAAGGGAAGGGAAGGGAAGGGAAGGGAAGGGAAGGGAAGGGAAGGGAAGGGAAGGGAAGGTCAAGGAAGGGCAGTGACGGAAAGGTCTGGGAACGTCGGGGAAGGGAAGGGAAGGTTGGAGAAGGGAAGGGAAGGGAAGGGAAGGGAAGGGAAGGGAAGGGAAGGGAAGGGAAGGGAAGGGAAGGGAAGGGAAGGGAAGGGAAGGGAAGGGAAGGGAAGGGAAGGGAAGGGAAGGGAAGGGAAGTGAAATCAGGGAAGGTCAGGGAATGGAAGGTCAGGGAAGGCAAGGTCAGGGAAGGTCAAGGAAGGTCATGTAAGGTAAGGTCAAGGAAGGTCAGGTAAGGTCAAGGAAGGTCAGGTAAGGTCAAGGAACGTCAGTGACGGGAAGGTCAGGGAAGGTCGGGGAAGGGAAGGGAAGGGAAGGGAAGGGAAGGGAAGGGAAGGGAAGGGAAGGGAAGGGAAGGGAAGGGAAGGGAAGGGAAGGGAAGGGAAGGGAAGGGAAGGGAAGGGAAGGGAAGGGAAGGGAAGGGAAAGTCAGGGAAGGGAAGGGAAGGTCAGGGAAAGTCAAGCAAGGTCAGGTAAGGTCAAGGAAGGTCAGGGAAGGTCAAGGAAAGTCAGTGACTGGAAGGTCAGGGAAGGTCGGGGAAGTTCGGGGAAGGTCGGGGAAGGTCAGGGAAGGGAAGGGAAGGTCAGGGAACGTCAAGGAAGGTCAAGGAAGGTCAGGTAAGGTCAAGGAAGGTCAGGGAAGGTCAAGGAAGGTCAGTGAAAGGAAGGTCGGGGAAGGTCGGGGAAGGTCAGGGAAGGGAAGGGAAGGGAAGGGAAGGGAAGGGAAGGGAAGGGAAGGGAAGGGAAGGGAAGGGAAGGGAAGGGAAGGGAAGGGAAGGTCAAGGAAGGGCAGTGACGGCAAGGTCTGGGAAGGTCGGGGAAGGGAAGGTCGGGGAAGGTCGGGGAAGGGAAGGGAAGGGAAGGGAAGGGAAGGGAAGGGAAGGGAAGGGAAGGGAAGGGAAGGGAAGGGAAGGGAAGGGAAGGGAAGGGAAGGGAAGGGAAGGGAAATCAGGGAAGGTCAGGGAATGGAAGCTCGTGGAATTTCAGGGAAGGCAAGGTCAGGGAAGGTCAAGGAAGGTCAGGTAATGTCAAGGAAGTTCAGTGGCGGGAAGGTCGGGGAAGTTCGGAAAACTTCGGGGAAGGTCAGGGAAGGTCAAGGAACGTCAGGGAAGGTCAGGTAAGGTCAAGGAAGGTCAGTGACGGGAAGCTCAGGGAAGGTCGGGGAAGTTCGGAAAACGTCGGGGAAGGTCAGGGAAGGGAAGGGAAGGGAAGGGAAATCAGGGAAGGTCAGGGAATGGAAGGTCGGGGAAGGTCAGGGAAGGCAAGGTCAGGGAAGGTCAAGGAAGGTCATGTAAGGTAAGGTCAAGGAACGTCAGGTAAGGTCAAGGAAGGTCAGGTAAGGTCAAGGAAGGTCAGTGACGGGAAGGTCAGGGAGGTCGGGGAAGTTCGGAAAAGGTCGGGGAAGGTCAGGGAAGGGAAGGGAAATCAGGGAAGGTCGGGGAAGGTCAGGGAAGGCAAGGTCAGGGAAGGTCAGGAAAGGTCAAGGAAGGCCAAGGAAGGTCAGGTAAGGTCAAGGAAGGTCAGGTAAGGTCAAGGAAGGTCAGTGACGGGAAAGTCAGGGAAGGTCGGGGAAGGTCGGGGAAGGTCGGGGAAGGGAAGGGAAGGGAAGGGAAGGGAAGGGAAGGGAAGGGAAGGGAAGGGAAGGGAAGGGAAGGGAAGGGAAGGGAAGGGAAGGGAAGGGAAGGGAAGGGAAGGGAAGGGAAGGGAAGGGAAGGGAAGGGAAAGTCAGTGACAGGAAGGTCAGGGAAGGTCGGGGAAGGTCAGGGAAGGCAAGATCAGGGAAGGGAAGGGAAGGGAAGGTCAGGGAAGGTCAAGGAAGGTCAAGGAAGGTCAGGGAAGATCAAGGAAGGTCAGTGACAGGAAGGTCAGGGAAGGTTGGGGAAGGGAAGGTCGGGGAAGGTCAGGGAAGGGAAGGGAAGGGAAGGGAAGGGAAGGGAAGGGAAGGGAAGGGAAGGGAAGGGAAGGGAAGGGAAGGGAAGGGAAGGGAAGGGAAGGGAAGGGAAGGGAAGGGAAGGGAAGGGAAGGGAAGGGAAGGGAAGGGAAGGGAAGGGAAGGGCAGTGACGGCAAGGTCTGGGAAGCTCGGGGAAGGGAAGTTTGGGGAAGGGAAGGGAAGGGAAGGGAAGGGAAGGGAAGGGAAGGGAAGGGAAGGGAAGGGAAGGGAAGGGAAGGGAAGGGAAGGGAAGGGAAGGGAAGGGAAGGGAAGGGAAGGGAAGGGAAGGTTGGGGAAGGTCAGGGAAGGGAAGGGAAGGGAAGGGAACGGAAGGGGAGGGAACGGAAGGGAAGGGAAGGGAAGGGAAGGGAAGGGAAGGGAAGGGAAGGGAAGGGAAGGGAAGGGAAGGGAAGGGAAGGGAAGGGAAATCAGGGAAGGTCAGGGACTGGAAGGTCAGGGAAGGCAAGGTCAGGGAAGGTCAAGGAAGGTCATGTAAGGTAAGGTCAAGGAAGGTCAGGTAAGGTCAAGGAAGGTCAGGTAAGGTCAAGGAAGGTCAGTGACGGGAAGGTCAGGGAAGGACGGGGAAGGTCGGGGAAGGGAAGGGAAGGGAAGGGAAGGGAAGGGAAGGGAAGGGAAGGGAAGGGAAGGGAAGGGAAGGGAAGGGAAGGGAAGGGAAGGGAAGGGAAGGGAAGGGAAGGGAAGGGAAGGGAAGGGAAGGGAAGGGAAGGGAAGGGAAGGGAAGGGAAGGGAAGGGAAAGTCAAGGGAGGTCAGGTAAGGTCAAGGAAGGTCAGGGAAGGTCAAGGAAGGTCAGTGACAGGAAGGTCAGGGAAGGTCGGGGAAGGTCAGGGAAGGCAAGATCAGGGAAGGGAAGGGAAGGGAAGGGAAGGGAAGGTCAAGGAAGGTCAGTGACGGGAAGGTCAGGGAAGGTCGGGGAAGTTCGGGGAAGGTCGGGAAAGGTCAGGGAAGGGAAGGGAAGGTCAAGGAAGGTCAAGGAAGGTCAGGTAAGGTCAAGGAAGGTCAGGTAAGGTCAAGGAAGGTCAGTCACAGGAAGGTCGGGGAAGGTCGGGGAAGGGAAGGGAAGGTCGGGGAAGGTCAGGGAAGGGAAGGGAAGGGAAGGGAAGGGAAGGGAAGGGAAGGGAAGGGAAGGGAAGGGAAGGGAAGGGAAGGGAAGGTCAAGGAAGGGCAGTGACGGCAAGGTCTGGGAAGGTTGGGGAAGGGAAGGGAAGGGAAGGGAAGGGAAGGGAAGGGAAGGGAAGGGAAGGGAAGGGAAGGGAAGGGAAGGGAAGGGAAGGGAAGGGAAGGGAAGGGAAGGGAAGGGAAGGGAAGGGAAGGGAAATCAGGGAAGGTCAGGGAATGGAAGGCCGGGGAAAGTCAGGGAAGGGAAGGGAAGGGAAGGTCAGGGAAGGTCAAGGAAGGTCACTGACGGGAAGTTCGGGGAAGGGAAGGGAAGGTCGGGGAAGGTCGGGGAAGGTCGGGGAAGGTCGTTGAAGGGAAGGGAAGGGAAGGGAAGGGAAGGGAAGGGAAGGGAAGGGAAGGGAAGGGAAGGGAAGGGAAATCAGGGAAGCTCAGGGAATGGAAGGTCGGGGAAGGTCAGCAAAGGCAAGGTCAGGGAAGGTCAAGGAAGGTCATGTAAGGCAAGGTCAAGGAAGGTCAGGTAAGGTCAAGGAAGGTCAGGTAAGGTCAAGGAAGGTCAGTGACAGGAAGGTCAGGGAAGGTCGGGGATGTTCTGATAAGGTAGGGGAAAGTCAGGGAAGGGAAGGGAAAGGAAGGGAAATCGGGGAAGGTCAGGGAATGGAAGGTCGGGGAAGGTCAGGGAAGGCAATGTCACCGAAGGTCAGGGAAGGTCAAGGAAGGTCAAGGAAGGTCAGGTAAGGTCAAGGAAGGTCACTGACGGGTAGGTCAGGGAAGTTCGGGGAAGGTCAGGGAAGACAAGGTCAGGGAAGGGAAGGGAAGGTTAGGGAAGGTCAAGGAAGGTGAAGGAAGGTCAGGTAAGGTCAAGGAAGGTCAGTGACGGGAAGGTCGGGGCAGGTCGGGGCAGGTCGGGGCAGGTCGGGGCAGGTCGGGGCAGGTCGGGGCAGGGAAGGGAAGGGAAGGGAAGGGAAGGGAAGGGAAGGGAAGGGAAGGGAAGGGAAGGGAAGGGAAGGGAAGGGAAGGGAAGGGAAGGGAAGGGAAGGGAAGGGAAGGGAAGGGAAGGGAAGGGAAGGTCAAGGAAGGGCAGTGACGGGAAGGTCTGGGAAGGTCGGGGAAGGGAAGGGAAGGTTGGGGAAGGTCGGGAAAGGGAAGGGAAGGGAAGGGAAATTCAGGGAAGGGAAGGTCAGGGAAGGTCAAGGAAGGTCAGGGAAGGTCAAGGAAGGTCAGGGAAGGTCAAGGAAGGTCAGTGACAGGAAGGTCAGGGAAGGTCGGGGAAGGTCAGGGAAGGCAAGATCAGGGAAGGGAAGGGAAGGGAAGGTCAGGGAAGGGAAGGGAATGGAAAGTCGGGGAAAGTCAGGGAAGGGAAAGTCAAGGAAGATCAAGGAAGGTCAAGGAAGGTCAGGTAAGGTCAAGGAAGGTCAGGGAAGCTCAAGGAAGGTCAGTGACAGGAAGGTCGGGGAAGGTCGGGGAAGGGAAGGGAAGGTCAAGGAACGTCAGGGAAGGTCAGGTAAGGTCAAGGAAGGTCAGTGACGGGAAGCTCAGGGAAGGTCGGGGAAGTTCGGAAAACGTCGGGGAAGGTCAGGGAAGGGAAGGGAAGGGAAGGGAAATCAGGGAAGGTCAGGGAATGGAAGGTCGGGGAAGGTCAGGGAAGGCAAGGTCAGGGAAGGTCAAGGAAGGTCATGTAAGGTAAGGTCAAGGAACGTCAGGTAAGGTCAAGGAAGGTCAGGTAAGGTCAAGGAAGGTCAGTGACGGGAAGGTCAGGGAGGTCGGGGAAGTTCGGAAAAGGTCGGGGAAGGTCAGGGAAGGGAAGGGAAATCAGGGAAGGTCGGGGAAGGTCAGGGAAGGCAAGGTCAGGGAAGGTCAGGAAAGGTCAAGGAAGGCCAAGGAAGGTCAGGTAAGGTCAAGGAAGGTCAGGTAAGGTCAAGGAAGGTCAGTGACGGGAAGGTCAGGGAAGGTCGGGGAAGGTCGGGGAAGGGAAGGGAAGGGAAGGGAAGGGAAGGGAAGGGAAGGGAAGGGAAGGGAAGGGAAGGGAAGGGAAGGGAAGGGAAGGGAAGGGAAGGGAAGGGAAGGGAAGGGAAGGGAAAGTCAGTGACAGGAAGGTCAGGGAAGGTCGGGGAAGGTCAGGGAAGGCAAGATCAGGGAAGGGAAGGGAAGGGAAGGTCAGGGAAGGTCAAGGAAGGTCAAGGAAGGTCAGGGAAGATCAAGGAAGGTCAGTGACAGGAAGGTCAGGGAAGGTTGGGGAAGGGAAGGTCGGGGAAGGTCAGGGAAGGTCAGGGAAGGGAAGGGAAGGGAAGGGAAGGGAAGGGAAGGGAAGGGAAGGGAAGGGAAGGGAAGGGAAGGGAAGGGAAGGGAAGGGAAGGGAAGGGAAGGGAAGGGAAGGGCAGTGACGGCAAGGTCTGGGAAGGTCGGGGAAGGGAAGTTTGGGGAAGGGAAGGGAAGTTTGGGGAAGGGAAGGGAAGTTTGGGGAAGGGAAGGGAAGGGAAGGGAAGGGAAGGGAAGGGAAGGGAAGGGAAGGGAAGGGAAGGGAAGGGAAGGGAAGGGAAGGGAAGGGAAGGGAAGGGAAGGGAAGGGAAGGGAAGGGAAGGGAAGGGAAGGGAAGGGAAGGTCAAGGAAGGGCAGTGACGGAAAGGTCTGGGAAGGTCGGGGAAGGGAAGGGAAGGTTGGGGAAGGTCAGGGAAGGGAAGGGAAGGGAAGGGAAGGGAACGGAAGGGAAGGGAAGGGAAGGCAAGGGAAGGGAAGGGAAGGGAAGGGAAGGGAAGGGAAATCAGGGAAGTTCAGGGAATGGAAGGCAAGGGAAGGGAAGGTCAGGGAAGGTCAAGGAAGGTCATGTAAGGTAAGGTCAAGGAAGGTCAGGTAAGCTCAAGGAAGGTCAGGTAAGGTCAAGGAAGGTCAGTGACGGGAAGGTCAGGGAAGGTCGGGGAAGGTCGGGGAAGGTCGGGGAAGGTCGGGGAAGGTCGGGGAAGGGAAGGGAAGGGAAGGGAAGGGAAGGGAAGGGAAGGGAAGGGAAGGGAAGGGAAGGGAAGGGAAGGGAAGGGAAGGGAAGGGAAGGGAAGGGAAGGGAAAGTCAAGGAAGGTCAGGGAAGGTCAGTGACAGGAAGGTCAGGGAAGGTCGGGGAAGGTCAGGGAAGGCAAGATCAGGGAAGGGAAGGGAAGGGAAGGGAAGGGAAGGGAAGGGAAGGGAAGGGAAGGGAAGGGAAGGGAAGGGAAGGGAAGGGAAGGGAAGGGAAGGGAAGGGAAGGGAAGGGAAGGGAAGGGAAGGGAAGGTCAAGGAAGGTCAGTGACGGGAAGGTCAGGGAAGGTCGGGGAAGTTCAGGGAAGGTCGGGAAAGGTCAGGGAAGGGAAGGGAAGGTCAAGGAAGGTCAAGGAAGGTCAGTGACAGGAAGGTCGGGGAAGGTCGGGGAAGGGAAGGGAAGGGAAGGGAAGGTCGGGGAAGGTCAGGGAAGGGAAGGGAAGGGAAGGGAAGGGAAGGGAAGGGAAGGGAAGGGAAGGGAAGGGAAGGGAAGGGAAGGGAAGGGAAGGGAAGGGAAGGGAAGGGAAATCAGGGAAGGTCAGGGAATGGAAGGCCGGGGAAAGTCAGGGAAGGCAAGGTCAGGGAAGGTCAGGGAAGGTCAAGGAAGGTCAGTGACGGGAAGTTCGGGGAAGGGAAGGGAAGGTCGGGGAAGGTCGGGGAAGGTCGGGGAAGGTCGGGGAAGGGAAGGGAAGGGAAGGGAAGGGAAGGGAAGGGAAGGGAAGGGAAGGGAAGGGAAGGGAAGGGAAGGGAAGGGAAGGGAAGGGAAGGGAAGGGAAGGGAAGGGAAGGGAAGGGAAGGGCAGTGACGGAAAGGTCTGGGAAGGTCGGGGAAGGGAAGGGAAGGTTGGGGAAGGTCAGGGAAGGGAAGGGAAGGGAAGGCAAGGGAAGGTTAGGGAAGGTCAAGGAAGTTCAAGGAAGGTCAGGTAAGGTCAAGGAAGGTCAGGTAAGGTCAAGGAAGGTCAGTGACAGGAAGGTCAGGGAAAGTCGGGGAAGGTCAGGGATGGCAAGTTCAGGGAAGGCAAGGGAAGGATAGGGAAGGTCAAGGAAGGCCAAGGAAGGTCAGGTAAGGTCAAGGAAGGTCAGGTAAGGTCAAGGAAGGTCAGTGACGGGAAGGTCAGGGAAGGTCGGGGAAGGTCAGGGAAGGGAAGGGAAGGGAAGGGAAGGGAAGGGAAGGGAAGGGAAGGGAAGGGAACGGAAGACCAAGGAAGGTCAGGGAAGGGAAGGGAATGGGAAGTCGGGGAAATTCAGGGAAGGGAAGGGAAGGTCAGGGAAGGTCAAGGAAGGTCAGGTAAGGTCAAGGAAGGTCAGGGAAGCTCAAGGAAGGTCAGTGACGGGAACGTCAGGGAAGGGAAGGGAAGGGAAGGGAAGGGAAGGGAAGGGAAGGGAAGGGAAGGGAAGGGAAGGGAAGGGAAGGGAAGGTCAAGGAAGGGCAGTGACGGAAAGGTCTGGGAACGTCGGGGAAGGGAAGGGAAGGTTGGAGAAGGGAAGGGAAGGGAAGGGAAGGGAAGGGAAGGGAAGGGAAGTGAAGGGAATGGAAGGGAAGGGAAGGGAAGGGAAGGGAAGGGAAGGGAAGGGAAGGGAAGGGAAGGGAAGGGAAGGGAAGGGAAGGGAAGGGAAGGGAAGGGAAGGGAAGGGAAGGGAAGTGAAATCAGGGAAGGTCAGGGAATGGAAGGTCAGGGAAGGCAAGGTCAGGGAAGGTCAAGGAAGGTCATGTAAGGTAAGGTCAAGGAAGGTCAGGTAAGGTCAAGGAAGGTCAGGTAAGGTCAAGGAACGTCAGTGACGGGAAGGTCAGGGAAGGTCGGGGAAGGTCGGGGAAGGTCGGGGAAGGGAAGGGAAGGGAAGGGAAGGGAAGGGAAGGGAAGGGAAGGGAAGGGAAGGGAAGGGAAGGGAAGGGAAGGGAAGGGAAGGGAAGGGAAGGGAAGGGAAGGGAAGGGAAGGTCGGGGAAGGGAAGGGAAGGGAAGGGAAGGGAAGGGAAGGGAAGGGAAGGGAAGGGAAGGGAAGGGAAGGGAAGGGAAGGGAAGGGAAGGGAAGGGAAGGGAAGGGAAGGGAAGGGAAGGGAAGGGAAGGGAAGGGAAGGGAAGGGAAGGGAAGGGAAGGGAAGGGAAGGGAAGGGAAGGGAAGGGAAGGGAAGGGAAAGTCAGGGAAGGGAAGGGAAGGGAAGGTCAGGGAAAGTCAAGCAAGGTCAGGTAAGGTCAAGGAAGGTCAGGGAAGGTCAAGGAAAGTCAGTGACTGGAAGGTCAGGGAAGGTCGGGGAAGTTCGGGGAAGGTCGGGGAAGGTCAGGGAAGGGAAGGGAAGGTCAGGGAACGTCAAGGAAGGTCAAGGAAGGTCAGGTAAGGTCAAGGAAGGTCAGGGAAGGTCAAGGAAGGTCAGTGAAAGGAAGGTCGGGGAAGGTCGGGGAAGGTCAGGGAAGGGAAGGGAAGGGAAGGGAAGGGAAGGGAAGGGAAGGGAAGGGAAGGGAAGGGAAGGTCAAGGAAGGGCAGTGACGGCAAGGTCTGGGAAGGTCGGGGAAGGGAAGGTCGGGGAAGGTCGGGGAAGGGAAGGGAAGGGAAGGGAAGGGAAGGGAAGGGAAGGGAAGGGAAGGGAAGGGAAGGGAAGGGAAGGGAAGGGAAGGGAAGGGAAGGGAAGGGAAGGGAAGGGAAGGGAAGGGAAGGGAAGGGCAGTGACGGCAAGGTCTGGGAAGGTCGGGGAAGGGAAGTTTGGGGAAGGGAAGGGAAGTTTGGGGAAGGGAAGGGAAGTTTGGGGAAGGGAAGGGAAGGGAAGGGAAGGGAAGGGAAGGGAAGGGAAGGGAAGGGAAGGGAAGGGAAGGGAAGGGAAGGGAAGGGAAGGGAAGGGAAGGGAAGGGAAGGGAAGGGAAGGGAAGGTCAAGGAAGGGCAGTGACGGAAAGGTCTGGGAAGGTCGGGGAAGGGAAGGGAAGGTTGGGGAAGGTCAGGGAAGGGAAGGGAAGGGAAGGGAAGGGAAGGGAAGGGAAGGGAACGGAAGGGAAGGGAAGGGAAGGCAAGGGAAGGGAAGGGAAGGGAAGGGAAGGGAAATCAGGGAAGTTCAGGGAATGGAAGGCAAGGGAAGGGAAGGTCAGGGAAGGTCAAGGAAGGTCATGTAAGGTAAGGTCAAGGAAGGTCAGGTAAGCTCAAGGAAGGTCAGGTAAGGTCAAGGAAGGTCAGTGACGGGAAGGTCAGGGAAGGTCGGGGAAGGTCGGGGAAGGTCGGGGAAGGTCGGGGAAGGTCGGGGAAGGGAAGGGAAGGGAAGGGAAGGGAAGGGAAGGGAAGGGAAGGGAAGGGAAGGGAAGGGAAGGGAAGGGAAGGGAAGGGAAGGGAAGGGAAAGTCAAGGAAGGTCAGGGAAGGTCAGTGACAGGAAGGTCAGGGAAGGTCGGGGAAGGTCAGGGAAGGCAAGATCAGGGAAGGGAAGGGAAGGGAAGGGAAGGGAAGGGAAGGGAAGGGAAGGGAAGGGAAGGGAAGGGAAGGGAAGGGAAGGGAAGGGAAGGGAAGGGAAGGGAAGGGAAGGGAAGGGAAGGGAAGGGAAGGTCAAGGAAGGTCAGTGACGGGAAGGTCAGGGAAGGTCGGGGAACTTCAGGGAAGGTCGGGAAAGGTCAGGGAAGGGAAGGGAAGGTCAAGGAAGGTCAAGGAAGGTCAGTGACAGGAAGGTCGGGGAAGGTCGGGGAAGGGAAGGGAAGGGAAGGGAAGGTCGGGGAAGGTCAGGGAAGGGAAGGGAAGGGAAGGGAAGGGAAGGGAAGGGAAGGGAAGGGAAGGGAAGGGAAGGGAAGGGAAGGGAAGGGAAGGGAAGGGAAGGGAAGGGAAGGGAAATCAGGGAAGGTCAGGGAATGGAAGGCCGGGGAAAGTCAGGGAAGGCAAGGTCAGGGAAGGTCAGGGAAGGTCAAGGAAGGTCAGTGACGGGAAGTTCGGGGAAGGGAAGGGAAGGTCGGGGAAGGTCGGGGAAGGTCGGGGAAGGTCGGGGAAGGGAAGGGAAGGGAAGGGAAGGGAAGGGAAGGGAAGGGAAGGGAAGGGAAGGGAAGGGAAGGGAAGGGAAGGGAAGGGAAGGGAAGGGAAGGGAAGGGAAGGGCAGTGACGGAAAGGTCTGGGAAGGTCGGGGAAGGGAAGGGAAGGTTGGGGAAGGTCAGGGAAGGGAAGGGAAGGGAAGGCAAGGGAAGGTTAGGGAAGGTCAAGGAAGTTCAAGGAAGGTCAGGTAAGGTCAAGGAAGGTCAGGTAAGGTCAAGGAAGGTCAGTGACAGGAAGGTCAGGGAAAGTCGGGGAAGGTCAGGGATGGCAAGTTCAGGGAAGGCAAGGGAAGGATAGGGAAGGTCAAGGAAGGCCAAGGAAGGTCAGGTAAGGTCAAGGAAGGTCAGGTAAGGTCAAGGAAGGTCAGTGACGGGAAGGTCAGGGAAGGTCGGGGAAGGTCAGGGAAGGGAAGGGAAGGGAAGGGAAGGGAACGGAAGACCAAGGAAGGTCAGGGAAGGGAAGGGAATGGGAAGTCGGGGAAATTCAGGGAAGGGAAGGGAAGGTCAGGGAAGGTCAAGGAAGGTCAGGTAAGGTCAAGGAAGGTCAGGGAAGCTCAAGGAAGGTCAGTGACGGGAACGTCAGGGAAGGGAAGGGAAGGGAAGGGAAGGGAAGGGAAGGGAAGGGAAGGGAAGGGAAGGGAAGGGAAGGGAAGGGAAGGGAAGGGAAGGGAAGGGAAGGGAAGGGAAGGGAAGGGAAGGTCAAGGAAGGGCAGTGACGGAAAGGTCTGGGAACGTCGGGGAAGGGAAGGGAAGGTTGGAGAAGGGAAGGGAAGGGAAGGGAAGGGAAGGGAAGGGAAGGGAAGGGAAGGGAAGGGAAGGGAAGGGAAGGGAAGGGAAGGGAAGGGAAGGGAAGGGAAGGGAAGGGAAGGGAAGGGAAGGGAAGGGAAGGGAAGGGAAGGGAAGGGAAGGGAAGGGAAGTGAAATCAGGGAAGGTCAGGGAATGGAAGGTCAGGGAAGGCAAGGTCAGGGAAGGTCAAGGAAGGTCATGTAAGGTAAGGTCAAGGAAGGTCAGGTAAGGTCAAGGAAGGTCAGGTAAGGTCAAGGAACGTCAGTGACGGGAAGGTCGGGGAAGGTCGGGGAAGGTCGGGGAAGGTCGGGGAAGGTCGGGGAAGGGAAGGGAAGGGAAGGGAAGGGAAGGGAAGGGAAGGGAAGGGAAGGGAAGGGAAGGGAAGGGAAGGGAAGGGAAGGAAGGGAAGGGAAGGGAAGGGAAGGGAAGGGAAGGGAAGGTCGGGGAAGGGAAGGGAAGGGAAGGGAAGGGAAGGGAAGGGAAGGGAAGGGAAGGGAAGGGAAGGGAAGGGAAGGGAAGGGAAGGAAGGGAAGGGAAGGGAAGGGAAGGGAAGGGAAGGGAAGGGAAGGGAAGGGAAGGGAAGGGAAGGGAAGGGAAGGGAAGGGAAGGGAAGGGAAGGGAAAGTCAGGGAAGGGAAGGGAAGGGAAGGTCAGGAAAGTCAAGCAAGGTCAGGTAAGGTCAAGGAAGGTCAGGGAAGGTCAAGGAAAGTCAGTGACTGGAAGGTCAGGGAAGGTCGGGGAAGTTCGGGGAAGGTCGGGGAAGGTCAGGGAAGGGAAGGGAAGGTCAGGGAACGTCAAGGAAGGTCAAGGAAGGTCAGGTAAGGTCAAGGAAGGTCAGGGAAGGTCAAGGAAGGTCAGTGAAAGGAAGGTCGGGGAAGGTCGGGGAAGGTCAGGGAAGGGAAGGGAAGGGAAGGGAAGGGAAGGGAAGGGAAGGGAAGGGAAGGTCAAGGAAGGGCAGTGACGGCAAGGTCTGGGAAGGTCGGGGAAGGGAAGGTCGGGGAAGGTCGGGAAAGGTCGGGGAAGGGAAGGGAAGGGAAGGGAAGGGAAGGGAAGGGAAGGGAAGGGAAGGGAAGGGAAGGGAAGGGAAGGGAAGGGAAGGGAAGGGAAGGGAAGGGAAGGGAAGGGAAGGGAAGGGAAGGGAAATCAGGGAAGGTCAGGGAATGGAAGCTCGGGGAATTTCAGGGAAGGCAAGGTCAGGGAAGGTCAAGGAAGGTCAGGTAAGGTCAAGGAAGTTCAGTGGCGGGAAGGTCGGGGAAGTTCGGAAAACGTCGGGGAAGGTCAGGGAAGGTCAAGGAACGTCAGGGAAGGTCAGGTAAGGTCAAGGAAGGTCAGTGACGGGAAGCTCAGGGAAGGTCGGGGAAGTTCGGAAAACGTCGGGGAAGGTCAGGGAAGGGAAGGGAAGGGAAGGGAAATCAGGGAAGGTCAGGGAATGGAAGGTCGGGGAAGGTCAGGGAAGGCAAGGTCAGGGAAGGTCAAGGAAGGTCATGTAAGGTAAGGTCAAGGAACGTCAGGTAAGGTCAAGGAAGGTCAGGTAAGGTCAAGGAAGGTCAGTGACGGGAAGGTCAGGGAGGTCGGGGAAGTTCGGAAAAGGTCGGGGAAGGTCAGGGAAGGGAAGGGAAATCAGGGAAGGTCGGGGAAGGTCAGGGAAGGCAAGGTCAGGGAAGGTCAGGAAAGGTCAAGGAAGGCCAAGGAAGGTCAGGTAAGGTCAAGGAAGGTCAGGTAAGGTCAAGGAAGGTCAGTGACGGGAAAGTCAGGGAAGGTCGGGGAAGGTCGGGGAAGGTCGGGGAAGGTCGGGGAAGGTCGGGGAAGGGAAGGGAAGGGAAGGGAAGGGAAGGGAAGGGAAGGGAAGGGAAGGGAAGGGAAGGGAAGGGAAGGGAAGGGAAGGGAAGGGAAGGGAAGGGAAGGGAAGGGAAGGGAAGGGAAGGGAAGGGAAGGGAAGGGAAGGGAAGGGAAAGTCAGTGACAGGAAGGTCAGGGAAGGTCGGGGAAGGTCAGGGAAGGCAAGATCAGGGAAGGGAAGGGAAGGGAAGGTCAGGGAAGGTCAAGGAAGGTCAAGGAAGGTCAGGGAAGATCAAGGAAGGTCAGTGACAGGAAGGTCAGGGAAGGTTGGGGAAGGGAAGGTCGGGGAAGGTCAGGGAAGGGAAGGGAAGGGAAGGGAAGGGAAGGGAAGGGAAGGGAAGGGAAGGGAAGGGAAGGGAAGGGAAGGGAAGGGAAGGGAAGGGAAGGGAAGGGAAGGGAAGGGCAGTGACGGCAAGGTCTGGGAAGCTCGGGGAAGGGAAGTTTGGGGAAGGGAAGGGAAGTTTGGGGAAGGGAAGGGAAGGAAGGGAAGGGAAGGGAAGGGAAGGGAAGGGAAGGGAAGGGAAGGGAAGGGAAGGGAAGGGAAGGGAAGGGAAGGGAAGGGAAGGGAAGGGAAGGGAAGGGAAGGGAAGGGAAGGGAAGGGAAGGGAAGGGAAGGGAAGGGAAGGTTGGGGAAGGTCAGGGAAGGGAAGGGAAGGGAAGGGAACGGAAGGGGAGGGAACGGAAGGGAAGGGAACGGAAGGGAAGGGAAGGGAAGGGAAGGGAAGGGAAGGGAAGGGAAGGGAAGGGAAGGGAAGGGAAGGGAAGGGAAGGGAAGGGAAGGGAAGGGAAGGGAAATCAGGGAAGGTCAGGGACTGGAAGGTCAGGGAAGGCAAGGTCAGGGAAGGTCAAGGAAGGTCATGTAAGGTAAGGTCAAGGAAGGTCAGGTAAGGTCAAGGAAGGTCAGGTAAGGTCAAGGAAGGTCAGTGACGGGAAGGTCGGGGAAGGTCGGGGAAGGTCGGGGAAGGGAAGGGAAGGGAAGGGAAGGGAAGGGAAGGAAGGGAAGGGAAGGGAAGGGAAGGGAAGGGAAGGGAAGGGAAGGGAAGGGAAGGAAGGGAAGGGAAGGGAAGGGAAGGGAAGGGAAGGGAAGGGAAGGGAAGGGAAAGTCAAGGGAGGTCAGGTAAGGTCAAGGAAGGTCAGGGAAGGTCAAGGAAGGTCAGTGACAGGAAGGTCAGGGAAGGTCGGGGAAGGTCAGGGAAGGCAAGATCAGGGAAGGGAAGGGAAGGGAAGGGAAGGGAAGGTCAAGGAAGGTCAGTGACGGGAAGGTCAGGGAAGGTCGGGGAAGTTCGGGGAAGGTCGGGAAAGGTCAGGGAAGGGAAGGGAAGGTCAAGGAAGGTCAAGGAAGGTCAGGTAAGGTCAAGGAAGGTCAGGTAAGGTCAAGGAAGGTCAGTGACAGGAAGGTCGGGGAAGGTCGGGGAAGGGAAGGGAAGGTCGGGGAAGGTCAGGGAAGGGAAGGGAAGGGAAGGGAAGGGAAGGGAAGGGAAGGGAAGGGAAGGGAAGGGAAGGTCAAGGAAGGGCAGTGACGGCAAGGTCTGGGAAGGTTGGGGAAGGGAAGGGAAGGGAAGGGAAGGGAAGGGAAGGGAAGGGAAGGGAAGGGAAGGGAACGGAAGGGAAGGGAAGGGAAGGGAAGGGAAGGGAAGGGAAGGGAAGGGAAGGGAAGGGAAGGGAAGGGAAATCAGGGAAGGTCAGGGAATGGAAGGCCGGGGAAACTCAGGGAAGGGAAGGGAAGGGAAGGTCAGGGAAGGTCAAGGAAGGTCACTGACGGGAAGTTCGGGGAAGGGAAGGGAAGGTCGGGGAAGGTCGGGGAAGGTCGGGGAAGGTCGTTGAAGGGAAGGGAAGGGAAGGGAAGGGAAGGGAAGGGAAGGGAAGGGAAGGGAAGGGAAGGGAAGGGAAGGGAAATCAGGGAAGCTCAGGGAATGGAAGGTCGGGGAAGGTCAGCAAAGGCAAGGTCAGGGAAGGTCAAGGAAGGTCATGTAAGGCAAGGTCAAGGAAGGTCAGGTAAGGTCAAGGAAGGTCAGGTAAGGTCAAGGAAGGTCAGTGACAGGAAGGTCAGGGAAGGTCGGGGATGTTCTGATAAGGTAGGGGAAAGTCAGGGAAGGGAAGGGAAAGGAAGGGAAATCGGGGAAGGTCAGGGAATGGAAGGTCGGGGAAGGTCAGGGAAGGCAATGTCACCGAAGGTCAGGGAAGGTCAAGGAAGGTCAAGGAAGGTCAGGTAAGGTCAAGGAAGGTCACTGACGGGTAGGTCAGGGAAGTTCGGGGAAGGTCAGGGAAGACAAGGTCAGGGAAGGGAAGGGAAGGTTAGGGAAGGTCAAGGAAGGTGAAGGAAGGTCAGGTAAGGTCAAGGAAGGTCAGTGACGGGAAGGTCGGGGCAGGTCGGGGCAGGTCGGGGC